>NC_092871.1:15224314-15229314 GCF_032062135.1 Pyxicephalus adspersus
TGATGGAGAGAATACAAAGTCTATCCTACAATCCTAATGATCAAAGGCTATACATGTACAATGATGGCTTCCTGGCCCATTATGACCTTTTTTTTTGCATCACAACCTAAATCCAATACTATAAAAATATCCCAAAGTAATCCCCAGTCAGATCAAGTAAATAATACAATATAGGATGAATATAGGCTTTTCAATCCTATATAAACTAGATGAAGGTGATTTCTAATAATTGTGATCATCCCAGACTACCTATAAAAAGTTATCAATGTGTATCAATGTACCAATGTGTATCAATGTATGTGGTCTGACAGTCCTGAGAAAACTAAGATGCATTGAACCACTTATTCAATAACACTGCTAATTATAGCAGACATTGTACTAGATAGAAATGATTATTAATTACATCAGTGTCCCACCACAACTTTATATTTTGCTGTAAAATAGCAAAACAAAAATGTAGTTGTGGAGAAAAAAGTTATAAGATATATTTAGTTTTATCCTGTCTTATTCCCATGGCACCTAAGGTGAGATACTAGAATGCTGAGATCCCAAATCTTAAGAGAAGAAACTTACACACATTCTAAAACATCGTCTTGTAAGATTTAAGAACTCATCATTTCCATCAAGGTGATGACACCCCAACTATGATTACATAGCAATTTAAAAAAGGGAAAAGAGCCCTAATCTCATAAAGTAATGTTGTTATCTTGTGCAAGGTCCACTTTAAGCATTTTTCTGAGCCTAAAGCTACGTACACACGGCAGATTTTTATCGCCCGATAATCGGCATCGGCCAATTATCGGGCGAAAATCTGGCGTGTGTACAGTCGTTCATGCATCGTGTGGTCCTTTGTCGTTGGAAAGGATCGTGAAAGATCCTTTCCAACGACAAAAATTGCAAGTGTGTACGCAGCTTAACTTTCAACATTGTTACTGTTTTACAAAAAAGCAATAAAGAAAACCTAAACCTATATGATCACCTTTTAAAAAATAAATAAACCTTTGTGCATGGAATATGTTGTGAGTGCATTTTTTGTGTTCTGATGATATGTGCTGCCTTAGGACCACAATGTGCTAATAACATGATAATCAGTTCTAGCCTCAAAGTGTTCTAATGATCTGTTCCTCTCAGAACTAGAGTGTAATATAACAACTGCACAATATTGGATCAGTTCCTCTTAGACTAAAGTGTAATTTAACAGTGAGATGATAGTGGGTCAGTCCCTTCTAGGACCAGCACATTGTAATAACATAGTCCTAATTATGAAAAGATGTTTTTCCACCTCTTTCAGGTTAGTCTCCTTTTACATTATATAATTTTGAATGTGTCATATCTTGCATTCTGATTATTTCTGCACAACCCCTGACTTATTGGTATTTTTTTTCATAGGTGTGCTATAATTATCGTTTAAAGGTTTACTATATTGTGGTTTTAGTCTTAGAATAAGCTGTTCATTAAAACACATTCACCTTACCACTTACTGAAGTCCAAGCTAAAGGATGGGATCCAGTTTCAGTTGAGTCTAAAGATGAAGAGAATGAAAGGACAAAAGAGAAATAGGTTAAGGCCATCACCTATGTCGACAGTGTAGAAGCTGTAGCTATTGGAGACATTGGTGAATATGAAGAGATTAAGACTGTAGAGGCTCCAACTATTGATGAATGTGAAGAGGCTGAGGTTTCCCTTCACATGGACAGTGTAGGGGTTGTAGCTATTGGGGACATTGAATCTGAAGCATTGACAGTAGTGAAGGGGAAGAGGCTGAAACTGTACCCTACACAGGAAATGTAGAGGCTGCCGTAGTTACGTAATCACTCTATATTCCCCACATTAGGTAACTTTACAAGGTAATTTCTATACATATACTATGATGTAAGACTACTGTACATTTTATTGTTGTTTCTTTTCTTGAACATATATGCAGACCATACAGTCCTTAAGCTTACACTCCCCTGAGGAATCCTAGTGAGGCGAAACGTGTCGAAATCGCATAAGACTAATATGGTTACTCGTTTAAAATAGCTACAATGTTTGTGTCTAGTATATATACTCCAGTCTGGTGAAAACGGAACTAGATTGGATATATAGATTGGACCAATAATGTAGTAATACATAATTAATTTTTTCACCAAATAATTTTGGAGCTAGGGCCTTTTGTCCTCTTTTCATATTTTGAATATTTAAAGATGTAGCTCTGCTTTATAACTGTAGGGAAATACATTTTTTTTAACTTCACTTTGATTCATTATGGAAATTTTAGATCTTGACAAACCTCAAGAAATACTAAACGAGAATAATGATTTATTCATTTCTGAAAGGTTTTCTAGATATATGTTAGAGCCGAATATACATTTTGATAATTTTAATACTGGCATAATTGCAAAAAAGGACAAAAAACTCAAACAAGTTTGCAGAACATTTCTTTTTAGACTGCCTACCTTTCCTTGGCCAGTGATTAAGTAAGTAATTATGGGCATGATAGGCCACGATCATTCACCTTTGAATCAGTCAGCAACAACCTTGTGCACTGCTATAAAATTGTGGGACCTAGTAACAAGAGTTCTCTTCTGGGTAGAAATGGGATTAGCACCAAGTGCACATTTGTGCATTTAATTCTCCACCACCATTGTGTCTACTCTCTCACCTTAACTACATAATACTTCTAATAGGGATGAGCGAGAAGGCCTCTGACAGTTACGCTGAAATTTCCATGAACTTCCAGTGGGTTCGCGAAAATTTGGCGAATTAATTTTGCGAATACTGTTAAAGTCAATAGACCGACTTTAAACATTATTAGCTAAGCCCCTATACATGTTAGAACCACCAAATTTGCTAGGTATGTGTAAGAGAACAGTGGCAAAAGGAAATACAAAAGTTACAAAAGACCTTGTGGTTTTCCAAAAAATAGCAGGCAAAGTGACAGCAGGCAAATAGGATTTTTGCGTGATTGACAGCGTCCAGAGGGCAGCATAAACATTGAGATATTGGGAAAGGGTGAACTCAACCCACTGGCAACAGTCTCTGGCGTCAAAACAGCAGGACAACGAGTTGCTTTTTAATGTACGCACCCTTATTGAATTTACATAGTTCCATAATATCTTAACGCTATATAAATCCTGTATATTAATATTATAATTGCTAGCTGGCATCATGACCTGGATGATGTGTTAGGAATACCACCCATAAAGTTGTGGACAAGTAGCATGGTGACATTAAGCAAAAGGATGGAGAACCATAGACGGAGCGTGGGTCAGCGAGAGCAGTAGCAGTGTTTGGCCTCTGGTCAGCTATCACCAGGGACACCACATTGGTAAGTGTCATAGGGAGCTGGGTGTAGTGCATCATCAATGCCACCCAGAAGCGTACAATTTTAGTGAATGGAGGACTGACAGGCAGTCAGAAGGAAGTGTGGGCCTTTTTTGATAGATAGCAAGTGCTATCAGAATGAAATATCTTTTATTTTATTTTTTTTGAGGAGTTGGACAGAAATGTTTCTGCCTTTTATGCTAGATAGCAAGAGGTAGCATCAAACTGCAAAATCTGTATATTTCAGGATATACAGAAGGCTCCAAACCTGTCCCTGTCACAATGCACTTCTCCCTCTGCTTCTCCCTCCCTCCTTCCCTGTATGTATGTCTGTGCTCAGATCTTTCCTGATTGGGCTGTTGGGCCTTGCTGTGCATCCTGAGAATGATTTGCTCCCAGCTGCGCCATTCTCACTGGAAATAGTCGCTGTTCCCGCCCCCTGCATTTTTCCTTGTTTCTTCGACGAGAACCTGGCGCTTAAATGTTTAGTAAGCGAGAACGGCCCAATTTGCCACAAGATCGAACTTACAAATCTCGCTCGCTCATCCCTATTTTCGAGTAGCTTATTTAGTCATTTAGTCAGAGAAGCATGGTACTAACAGTTTTCATAGTCTTAACAATTTTCTGTTATAGCAGTTTTACGTGGTGTCTAAAAAGGAATTGGTAAGAGGAATTGGTCCATTCATTACTCATTGCTGTTTCCAACTAATGGGATCACCTAGATAAGTGAATCCTGATCCCTATTATCTTATCTATTCTGACAATTGATCTGTATAACCACTGGATAATTCCTAGCATTGGAATACTATATGCTGTAATATCATCCCCTGAGACATAATTGGAATGACTCTAGTCAAAGTAAATTTGCTGCTACTTGTCTGTACATTCCCTGAGGAAGCCCAAAGGTGAAATGCGTCGGGCCCAGAGACTTTTATGTCCTTTTCTACAATCTACAATCCTGTAGCTTAAGATGGTGGTTTTTGTTGCAAAAATTACAACCAGTGGCTGTTTGGAAGAAACACCCACCAGATAAAGGTGTTTCTTCCAAACAGCCTCTGGCTGTCATTTTTGCAACACAAACCACCATCTTAAGCTGCAGGATTCATGTTTCTTTCACAAGAAAACCAACAAGAACTTTTGCAATACTTGGTTCTTTAGTACCTTTTCCAAACACTAGCAAACTTCACCATATAACCCTCTGTGATTTTTTGTGATTTGGACGCAGAACACCCTTTGTTTAATTATTGGCAAACACCAATTTACAATAATAAGGGATACTATCCACCTGAACATGAAAAACTTTACAAAACTCCTCCAAGAAACCCTTAGGTTCTACGCAGAAGTATCGAACCAATTAAAAGTTACTCCCTTCCACTCTGTACTCTAAGCCTACCCAGTCCAAAGTACATACAGCCTGTTTCTTCATACACCAGCCATCCACACTATTTTGGATGTATCGCCCTATCAGCCTTTCATCGTCACAAAAACAACCGTCACAATCATTCCTCACATTTTTATGCAATCTTTTTGTTCAACCCACCGAATTAAAGCTGAAAGTCTGCAGTTCAACTGCATCTGAGTTGTTTCATTTAAAATTAATTGCGGTAATGTACAGAACCAATGTTCAACCCACCGAATTAAAGCTGAAAGTCTGCAGTTCAACTGCATCTGAGTTGTTTCATTTAAAATTAATT
>NC_092871.1:15234314-15236580 GCF_032062135.1 Pyxicephalus adspersus
AGGGTGACAATGCAAGGGCACTATTGGGAAACAATTTTGACCTTTCCCTTTAGTCTTCCCAGATTTTCTGTACCTGACTTTCTAATTTTGTAATGCATATGTTGCTTATGTTGCAACCTAAATGTTCAATATTCTATACCACTAACATGCCAGTCAATGCTGTATACTGATCATATTCCAGTATGTGTTATTTGTATCCTAATGAAAGGGGCTCCTGTGAACCTCTGAAACGCACTGACATAAGAGTCCTAATGAAATTAAATCTGGACTTGCACAACTAGTACATAAACACATTTCTTTATGGTGGACTATCAGGTAAAAAAAGCTGCATATTTAAAATAATAAACAAAATGAGCATATGAATGAACGAATAATGAAAATAACAATAATGAAAATAACAAACATTTCAGAATTACATTACCATGTCTATGTCTATAGGAAAATATATTGTATTAATATGTACAGATTTTTTTTAGTTTGTGCTGAATATAACTATATAATCAATGTCTGAACAGATAATTGGAATGAAGGTCATTATAGACTTGGCTTATAAAACTATCATGTGCGTCATAATAAAATGACAATAGTTTACCATGACGTTTAGATAGATTCTTTCCTTTTAGGTCTGTTTTATTATCAATGACTGCTAATTATACCCCAGGGTTGTATTTCAAGTATGCAAACTATACATATCTAAATACATTTCACATTTATTACAACAGAAGAACATAAAAAATCTGCCATTATCCACTTCTAAAGATCGGTTATCAAGTCACTTCCCCATATTATCCTAAAGGATAGCTAATGAAAGACGCCATTATGGATACATGGATAACAAAGTTTGAGTCATGTTTACATTTCTCATAGGAATCTTAACAGGAAACACTGGAATTTAAGGCATCAGATTATTTTATGAACTGTCAAAGAAAGGGGAACCTTTACCAGTAATTTTCTACTATTGCATATAGGGAAATATGAAAGTGAAATATACATCTTTTCTAGGATAGCTTCTCTAACATAAAGTCATGGCTGAGGCAACTCAAGGGTTCAAAGACCCCAGGCTCATTCCTCTTCAGCTAATTCTCCTCTGACCTCACTTCCTCCTTCCCCACTTCCTACCTCTGATCTCCCACAGCTTTAACCCCCACCAGTGCTTGAATTTTTTCTCCACCAAATATTTTCTCTAAACCTAACCCAATGCTCTTTTCCCCCAAGCTCCCAGCCTATCTAAAGTGTTCCCAAGGTGTTACAAATACAGCTGAGGCTCACAATTGTATGAACTAATATGAATTTAACTGCAGCATGAAAAAAGTTGATAAAAAAGTAAAACAAAATAAATATTCTGAACCTATCTCTAGCATTTATCTACACTGTCTATTCAAAGGGTGACTTGTTCATCCTGATGGCAAGATACCAGGGTTTGCTATGTATTGCAAATCTATGAAGGATCCTAGCGATCTTGCGTGAAGCATGGTGAGCTCAACCTTACAGTATGCAAACCAGAGGTAATTACATGTATTACTTTTTTTTTTCTAACCTCTGATTTACTGCTAAATTGGAATGTCTCTTTCAGATCAGGCAACTTATGAACGAGACCAGGCCCTATGACGCCATTATTTGATACCCCAGCCTTTCCGCCAGCCATGGGTGCAACTCACTTGTCATCCTGGTCTTCCTTGGATGACCTCCATTTTAGGAGTATCCTACACAATGGCTAAGTCCATGGCATCTCTTGACTTGTCAAACAGAAGTAGGGTGCTCTCATGGTTTTCATATAGACAAATTTTTTTAATTTGTGTCCTCTCTGACCAACGTATCTTTATTACATAGAGGGTTGACAGCGTTTGAGTCGATACTCAGTTCAACCACATGCCCTACCCTTGTTATCTCCATGATATGCGGGCTGATTGCCCAGGAACCTGACTCTACCTGTTTACACGAGATATTTGCCCAGATTCATCAAGCAAAATCGGACGCTCGCTCGCACATTCGTATTCGCGAGCTGAAATCGGAAGGCATCGCGCTAGTCATCAACTGGATAAGATCGCGGCCAGAGCCGCGCATCTCCGGCAGCTTTACACTGGCGAGCAGGCATCAAAAGTCACTGTTCCCCTAAAAAATCATTCTTTCCAATGGCACACATATCACCCTTAGTCCTAAAAAAAAATGTTTGCGCTGTTAAAATGTTTAAAACATTTAGGTGCGCCAAGAAAAACGCATATTTTAGAATCGCTTATTTCTTTCCTGTTAGGCAAGAGTTAACCGA
>NC_092871.1:15239775-15251460 GCF_032062135.1 Pyxicephalus adspersus
GATGCTTTGGTCTCTATTGGGATACCTTCAAACCTGCAACCTAATATGATTGGATTAGGAAAAATCTGCTATAGAACAGAATTTAGTGATTATTATTCCATCTTAATTAGAACGGTAATTAACCCCCCTAGTGGTATTCCTGAGTGTGACTCTGGGTGGATTTTTTAGGCAAAAATCAGTATTCCTGAGTCACACTCAGGGTAGCTTTTAACAAAAAAAAAACCCAATTAACTTGTTCTGTCGCTGTCCCCCAGGCATTGTGCTGGTCCCTGCAGGTCCTGGGGGCACGTCCTTCCTCCTCGATCTCCAGCCCCAAAGTGCAGAGACGAGAACTACAGGGTTTTCCTGGTGATGTCGGTGCAGAAGTCAGTTCATACAGGAGGATTGGCGGGAAATTCGAATAATTTTGTATTGGATTCAATTATATTATATATATATATATATATATATATATATATATATATATTATATATGCTTTTGTACACTTACATTACATGTTAAAATATTTTTTTACAGATTTTTGTGTTTTGGTATTTAACGTTTAATAATAAATTAATTGAATGTATTAAATAATGGTGAGTTATGCCTAAGAATTATAACCTTCAATGAAAATTTTTGCGTGGAAATTTGGACTGAATTAGACTGCTAGGAAGGTTAACAGTTATTTATGTCTTTTTATCTCTGAAACTTCATTAGTATTTCACACAGTTATCAGAATGTCATAACCAGATAACCGTAATCCTGCCAATTGTTCATTTACTAAAAATCTGTACATTTTTATAACTTTGTTATCATTTACAGGTTTAAATGTCCCGTTTTCATTAATGAACAACAATTGTAAATGGGGGTGGATGGACTCATTTAGGTATATATAGCAGAACAGCAGAGGTTCATCAGTACAGAAGACAGGAAAGCCACCATGTACACCTTCCTTATTCTTCTTTTCAACATCTGGCAGGCTCTAGCTCTCACTTTGGTAAGTTTCAAACATGAGTAAATATTGCTATTACCTTAGGGAAAGGGTTCTTGGAAATATCTTGTGTTTCTTTTTAGGACTTATTATGCAGTTATGATGCTTCTGGAAACTCTTTCAACAAATGCATTTTGTATAAATGTTTTGTACAGAAATGTGCACCTTCAATAAAAGAATAAAATATGCTGCAGAACCTAAAGCTGAAATTCAGACAGAGAACAAGTCAACTTCAGGCAGCATTCTGCAATGGGGGGCCACAATGCTATTCAACTGCTGCTACATTTCAAGCAGCATTGTCATGTAGGCTGAGGCTGCTTTCACTACTTTTGAATGAGAAGATGTTGTAGATGGAAAGCCTCAAGTGTTATTTTCTTACTTTTGAGTTTAACTGTATTAGACACATTCACTTTTTACTGCAACCAAAATTTTAGTATATTGGCAATGGTAAAAGCCTTTCAATGTTGATTAAATAAGCCTTTGGCTATAATGTTTATGGGGTATATACATTCTGTATCAGGTATTATGTAACACTGTTTTGGGGTATCATATTATATGGTTGATATAACAGTTATAGATAGTGTTTATTGTGGAAAACCAAGACAAGTGATTATAGGCAAATATGATTTTGTTTAATCCATTCTTGTGCTTCTTTTTATCACCATATTTGTTTACCCTATTTTTACATGGAACAATTTTAAAAAGACTTTTTCCTCTTACTGGGAATTTGTGTCCAGCTTCCCCACTCCATTGGTCTATGTAGGAATAAATAAGTGAAAGCAGGATGGAGAGAGGGGTTTATCTGACCAGATGTGTTGTTTTATTGAGTGCAGTCCATACCTACAGAATTGTAGAGTCATATTTACCCACACTGCATTATTGCAAGAGGACAGGATTAGTATAAAGTATAACTGAGTGTATATCTATTTCTAAGAATTTAAGGAGGCTTTAAACAAAATCATGTAACATGAAGAACTCATAGATTTGAAAACCATTGATATGCTTATCTCTACATTTTGTCTACTTTAGAACTCCAACAACATACCTCTACTGTAAACAAACCATGCTCTACTGTAAACTAAAAGGTGGTACCAATGTACATACTATTGCTGCTGTTTGTATAATCGAAAAAAATAGAAACTAGCTCTATAATGATATATTGTATTACTTTATATATCTCTTGGATAAATATATTTGTTTTAAATGTGTACATTCATATTTTATAAGACACAAAGTGTGATCTCTGAATCTGGATCCGGATTCCTGGATGAGAATGGAGTCTGTTACTGCACCGTCAACCTCCCAGATACCACCTTCCCAGCAGATCGATTTGAGAAGCTGGAGATAGCAAACCATAACCTGACCATCACTGTGGAGAAAGAAATTACAAAGGTAAAGATTTCAAATATCCTATATATAAGTAAGGACTATAGATTAAAACATCCAGAAGTTTCAAAGCAATTCAAAAAAGCGAGCATTCCCAGACAACATATTTTGCCCTAGAAGGAAACTTGAATACATTGTTAAGAAACATGTATTATAGTTTTCAGCTGAATTATACCAGCAGTATTACCTATAAGTATGTTTTTCCTTTTACAGATCTACATCTATCAGAGCACACTGACTGTGTACATAGAGCAGCTGAAGAATCTGACCAAACGTGTGGAGATCATGGAGAATGGAGGTCTCTCCTACACTGAGCTGGAGTTTGAACTCATTAAGTTGGAGATCAAAGAGATGGAGACTCTCATATTGCAGCTAAAAGCATCATTTAATGGCTCCAGTATCATAATAGAGACTCTCTACCAGGAGGTAAGATAAAAATTACTTTTTTCATAGTATTGTAAATGCCTTGTTACTTTTCCCTAAATGTTACAATTCTAAGAGCTACCTTATTGGGTAAAGAAACTCTGTCACCTTTAAATAAAATAAAAATAATCATTCCATAAGGTTATATGTGTGTAGCACTCACCCACCACATACAGGATATATATATATATATTGTACAGGACTGGAGGGACTGGTCCTGGATGGGAGATCTGTATCTCCATTATATAGAAGGGCATTCGGAGAGAGCAACTCTGCAAGGGGTTGCTATTGTTTAGAGTATATCAGTGCTCTGGACTCTGGAACGGGAAGGAAGGTACAGGGTGAGTCTTTCCATTCCACCTCAGGTACAACCCTGTGTTTTGCTAGAGCAGCATGGAGGTCTGCTATAATTAGCACAGGTGTGCCATTAAAGGATGAATGAAATGGCAGCAGGCAGGCTGCAATACAACCCTATATAGGGTCTTACTAAAAAGCTGTGTCTATTTGTATATATATATATGAGAGAGCGAGAACGTTACTCAGTACAGGATCTCAAGAGTGGCAAACCTGTTAAAAGCTACACCTCCACACGCTAAGCAAGAACATAGAAAGTGACTCTGCAATGAACTTAGTAGCAGCAATAATTGCAATCATAAACATGAAAAGAGTGCATTAAACAGACAAAGCCAGTGGTACCAGTGAGTGGTGGTATAAGTTCCAGTAAGTTTTGTGTTGGTGCCCTCAGTGATAGTAAATTTGTTAAAGATTAAACCATCTTAGAAGAAACTTCCAGAACATTTTAACCATGTTCTAAACCATTTCCATCCAAATACTAGGACTAAATCAATCAAGATGACCACAGGACTGTCACCACATTATGAGCTGATGGGGATCCCCATGGTTTCATTTGAGTCCCTTTAAGAAGCAGATGTAAAGGACTGCTGTCACTCTCTTGCAGCTTGGAAAGATTTTGCTCTGACACTGTTCATAATTGCAGAGCTTCCACACATGAAAAGCAGCCTTACAACAATCTCAGTTTAGATAACCTGTATTTTTGTATTGCATTGCTATCCATTGCTGGCATAGTTCAGGTTTATAGGTCATACTCTACATCAGCGACTTTAAGACCTGCAGCAAAGAGCAGTGGGAAAAGATATAAGTAGGCAAGTTAGGCACATACCAAACTAGCACCAAGGGGGCCAGCAGCAGAAAGCATTGTTCACTTTTAGAACTGTTTTACCTATTTTTTTTTTCTCTTTGTAGATTCGTAATATTTCCATCATGGTGAACCAACTAGAGATTTATGATAAGAACAATGTGCTAGTGATTAGACGGGAAGTTGCAGCTCTGAAGAAACGACTAGAAGAGTGTGAGAAGAACAATACAAAACCAAACTATCCTTCCCTTCCTCCACCAGACAATGGTGAGTTCGAAGAAACAGTTATTTTCAGTAGACAAAACTTAAAGTGGCTGGCATTCTGGCCTTTTAGCACTAAATTTCCTGGTTCCAGTTTTGGCCAGGACATTATTTCTGTTGTGTGTTATTCCTGTGTAGGTGTCCTCTGTGCACAATGGCTTCTTCCAACATCCCAAAAAATGTACAGGTTAGGTAACTGACTTCCCTTTAAATTGGCCTTAGACTTTGTTAGGGATGTTAGATTTAACATTCTAAGTAAGAAAATACAACCGAAAATGAACTGGTATTACAGAAAATTGAAGCCTGATAATTCTGAATTTTCAATATAAAACATAAAAGCAAGGAGTTTGTATGTTCTCCCTGTGTTTGTGTGGGTTTCCTCTCCAGTTTCCTCCCACATTTTAAAAACATGCAGTTAGGTTACTTGGCTTCCCCCTAAAATTGACCTTAGACAGTAAAAAAGCATATGACTATGGTAAGTACATTGGATTGTGAGTCCCTTTGAGTGACAGCTAGTGACATGACATAATACACTGCGTAATATGTTGGTGCTATATAAATACTATGTAAAATTATTAATAACATGTTTTGTGATGCAGCCTGTATGGTTTTAGATTAACTTGACCATTTTTTACTATGACATCACATGAGCACCCCTCCAGTCAATACTATACAGGGGACAACATATTAGTCTTAAGAATAATAATACAAGCATTTAGTACTGATCAGTTAATAGACATGAGAGACATGTGATTAGAGTTCCTTGATCCAGCCATTTTTGAGATTCCACTTACTGACAGCTTTTAGAAGAAAACTAAATCAGGCAAATACAAAATTGCAAACAGATGTGCAAAAATGGCAGTGCAGTCATCTATTCAGTTAAATTGACAACTCTCATCCTAGAAAAATAAAAAAAATTAAAAAAAAACATTTGCTTCTTTAGGTAGTCAGATTGTTCTTGTACTGTATGCCCAACCACCCATGTGCTTAGTCCATGCACAGAAAACCAACATATTTATTTAAATGCAGCCAGCAATATCATCTGCTTGTTGATCCCTTGATACGTCATTCAGTCATTTGGAACTTAGAAAAACAACGTTGGGTAAGTTGTAGGCAGATTTACAGTCAGAATTTACACAAGCATATCCTAACCTCCCCCCCCCCCCAATCACAATGCTAGATCAATCACCAAACTTCATTGATATATCATTTGAAAAAGGATGAATGTCCCATATTCCTCAATACTCAGAAGTACCTTATTTATTTAATTTTTTGCAGGTACTTGTGAACATGGACAAATCATTAACAACATCAGCAAACCATTTGTAGTCCAACTAAACTGGTTGGGAGCCAACTATATGTATGGAGGATGGGGGAGAGATACACGACCAGGAGCTGATCAGAGTGTTCAGTGGGTGGCTCCTTTAAGAGATGGAAGAATGATGGATGTTGTACGGTTCTACCCTTCATATAATGATCTCACAATTTATAATGGTGCCGCACATGTAAACCTTCACAGGTGGATTTCAGGTAGCAATTATGATTACAGTAACTGTGGTCAAGGCAGTGGAATGATTATGTATAACCATATGTTGTATTATAACTGCTACAATACCTTGAACATCTGTAAATATGACAGGACAAACAATGCATTCGCCCGTGCAGCTCTTCCTGGTGCCACATACACAAACCGCTTTTCCTACTCACACACTGCTTGGCAGGACATTGACTTATCAGCTGATGAAGAGGGTCTTTGGGTCATTTATTCAACAGAGCAGAATGCTGGAAATATTGTTATCAGCCAACTTAATGATACAAGTCTTGCAATTCTACAGACCTGGCACACTACTCAGTACAAACAAGCTGTCACCAATGCTTTTATGGTTTGTGGGGTTTTATATGCCACACGAGCCATCAGCACAAAGCAAGAAGAGATCTTCTACATGTATGATACCAAAACAAAAAAAGAGGGGAAGTTGAGCGTTATTTTTGATAAACTCAAGGAGAATGTACAAAATCTATACTACAACCCTAATGATCACAGGCTCTATTTGTACAATGATGGCTTCCTGGTCCATTACGACCTCTCTTTTGCTCCACTATCTAAACCTGAAATTTCACATTCCAAAGTCAACCCTGTCCAGCTAAAATAGATAAAACAATACAAGATGAATGCTAGCTTTTCTGTCTTTTATGAGAAAGGAACGCCTGGTTATTGGATCAGGGCAACTGCTCTTTTTATTGGCTGTATAATAGTGGAGAAAAAAATGAGAGAAAAGTAAGAATATTTGTTTTAGCTTTTTCATATCCTACGTCCATGACACTAGGTGAGATACTGGGTAATGCTTAGATCCTAAATCTTAAGAGAAAACAACCATGCACTGTGCTGTAGCATCATCTTCTAATATGGAAAACTACTATTACATTATAAAAGGGGGAAAGAGCCCTAATTTAATGAATGGACTTTAAGCATGTTTCTGAGCTCAACATTGTAATTGTTCTGTGTTAAATGTTAAAACAATTGTTAGAATAAAAATTACAAGGAAATTTTAACTGTGTATCTGTAAACATGTTCTGCAGCAAATTCAGTCAATCAGATCTAATTTCAATATGATCGCTTACCAATGAAATAAACACTTGAGCATAGAATTTGGTGTGAGTAATTTTTTGTGCTCGAGTTCAATCTGCTGCTACAGTGTGTTAACCGTGTGTTAAGCCATGCAGATTAGTCAGTCAAAGCAACAAGTGTACTAATAATGTGATGGCTCCTCCGGGATAAAATAATGATACCATTATTATGATGATGGATCAGTCCCTCATAGCTCCAGAGTGATCTAATGACAGTATAGGTAGGCCCACAGCAAACAAGAAATAATATGGGCTGAGGGCCTTCATGACACGGTAGAAAGGAGAGCCAGGCAGAAGGAGGGTTAAGTTCTGGGAAGGATGGGGTCAAGGAGGGGTCATAGTGAAGATTGGTGTAAAGAATAAATGGGGGAATAGTTAAGGTGAGGAAAGGGTATAAATAAAAAGGGTGGTTTTAGAGCAGCTTTAGAAAACAAAATGTTTTGGTAGGGAGCTGGAGTGAAGTGTTCCGCATCATGGAATCAGTGGACACCATTATGCACCAGCATAGGGCAGCAGCAGCTTCCCATGGGAAGGCCTAGCTGCAGGAGAAAGAAGAAGTGTTGTGGCAGTGCCAACTGCAGGGGCCCCACCTAGTCATGAGCCTAGAGCCTTTCTTCAGAGCTCAGCACCAGCATGGGGCAGCCCACCCAGCCTGAGGCCGGAGAGGAATCCACTATCCAAGAAGAGCTCAGGGAAGCCGAGCTTAACCCCCCTCTCCCAGCACAAGGCTGTGAGGGGTGGGCAGGCCTTACCTAATGCCAGGGTCTTTGAATTACAGAGGGTCTGGCTCCAGAATGAAGTGGCCTCAGAGGTCAACGCGTCCAGGCATGGCTCCTGCAGTTTGGTGCCACACCAACGAAAGGATGACTCAGCATTCTTCGACTTGCTGATGCTGCTCCGGGCTCAGGAGGCCTAACAAGATGGTGGCATCTTCTAGGCCGCAGAAGTAGAGGGCATCCGGAAGTGATGTCGGCCAGAGTAGCACCACATCACTTAAGGGGAGCTTTTGGCACCCAAATACCGAATTCCAGAGGCAGTTCAGGTGTCCAGCATGGCGGCTGCAGGAGCGCAACCAGGTAGGACTCTGCTGAGGGAAGAAGGTGGTGGAAAGGAAGGGGGAGCACCAGAGGGGAGCTAGAGGATGGGGGTTGAGGGTGGGTTTAACCTAGGGGAGTAGCTGGGGGGCTTGGCGAGCAGGTGCTTAGTGCTGGGGTGATGGCTGGAGGAGTTGTGTCTATGCTGGGGGGTCTTCTCAAAGTGTCGAGAAGCCTGGAGCAGACTTGGGGGGGCAGGTGGACCTGGAAATAAGGGTAATGTGGGTTGTAGTGCTCAGGCAGGTGAGCCCACTAAGCAGGTAGGGTTCTGGGGGGGGCACAGAGAAGCGGCTGCCGGCGGGTCCCGGGTATTGGGAGATTACAGCTGCGGACAAGCTAACAAGCGGGACAGGGTAGGTGTTCAGATCCCGCAAAGGGGGAGGTGTATGTCTGCCTTGAGGGCCCTTTGGTGGCAAACCTGAAAAAAGATTTTTATGTTACTTCCTTTGGAGCCGTTAAATTTGCTGGTGAGTTTGGTTGGGGAAGGCAGCCTGGACAAGTCTTTGCACTAACCAGAGGTTAGTTGTGCTGTCCCAGCACATGGTAGCCTCGCGACTTCTATGTGCAAGTGATGTCATCTGAGGAAGGGCTAAGAAAGGACAAAGAGCCCACAGGTGATGCAGTACAAAGGTTCTTACAGAGGCAAATCAAGAATACTGAGCCAGAGGCCATACAAGTGAAATCCGTTCACCAGACAAGGTATCCACTGGACAAGACAAAGAAGAGCCGGGGTCACAGGCAAGAGTTTGGTCCGGGGAGCATACAGTAGCAGGGTCAGAAAAGAGTCACCAACAGGAAACATTCAGGTAATTCCATTCCAAAACATTTCTACAATAGATGCCTTACACAAATAAATTTGCTGTGTGCATTGAAGTGCTCTGCACTGAAAAAAATTGTGCAGCTCCTATTTTTTCTTTCTTTCTTTTTTTTTTAAGAATAGAAGTGACATAACCTTTTTTCTATTTTATTTTCAGGTAATGGTAGGTATTTTGGTTTACATTTGGAACTCCCCGGTGACTTATCAGATGCGGAGGAAGCTGGCCAGAGGAAGGAAGACAACGCGGATTGCAAGGGAGGATGCCGGCGGATAAGGTAAGACTCTATTTAATATTCTCTCCCATAGGTTTAGCTACCCCGAGTGTGGCTCGGGGTTACCGCTTTCAGCATCTTTTTTTCTACCACTCAGGAGTTAAATTGCGTTACAGTAAGTGTGATCTACCTAGCTTTTTGTAGTTGTGACAGGTTCTACATCAGAAAGACTGGGAAGAGATTTTTTAGAAAGAGGATATATGAACATGTATAAAATGTTACAAGTGCTAAAATTATTACCCCATTGAGTTTCCATATGGTCTGGTACCATACAGAGTCATGTTTGAGTGACACTAACTAACATTAAAGTAACATTAAAGTTTAAATCATCAAGGAATGATCATTAAAGCAATGCAGTGCAATTATACAAGTAAACAGCAGGTGTCAGTGCAGACCTCAACATAGGCTCAGCCAAACTTCCTTGTCCATAAAGAAGCTGCAAAGCAAAAAATCACACTAAAATAAAATAATACAAAAATATATAAACCAAAATCCTGGTTTAGTCCTTGATGTGAAAATATTTTTTATGGATAAACTCAATAAAGTTCCATAGTAAGTCAGGCTGAAAAAAATCCATCAAGTTCAACAACTAGGGAAATCAATATATCCCAGAAATCCCAATACTTTTTTTTGATTAAGAGCAGCGATATGATCAACACTTTGTTTCAGTTTGGCGATATTATTACAAATTTAAATTTAGTGTCCTTGTGGCCAGCCTCAATGAAGTATAGTGTGAGTCCCAGTCTTTTTCACATTTATCCACATTTTCTTTCATACTTTTGGGTTCCAGAAATCTATTCTACTAGATCAGGGGTCTGCAACCTGCGGCTCGCGAGCCACATGCAGCTCTTTGGATGTGAAGCTGCGGCTGTTTAGTTCCATACGCAAATATTATTTATTTTATAAAAAAAAAAAAACATTTCAAAAAACATACATACATACATGCATAAAATGGCAGGTGTACCACAGATATGAAGCATCGCTGCGTACCCCAGAGTGGAAGCGCTGATTCTAGAGCAGGGGGCGGCAACCCGTGTCTCCGGAGCCGCATGCGATTCTTCCAGTGTTCTAACGAAAAAAACTACCCGTGCAATAAATCTAGCAGGGGGCGTGTAATTGTCAGGAAAGTTTCACAGCTGTGTTTGCGTATGAATTTAGAATGTCATGTTCTGCAGCCTTACATCTCTCACAGTGCAAACCTCCATATCTCCTAAACAGTATGTTGTACATAGGGGACCCTCATAGCTAGCAGTACCCCAAGTTTAATCTCCCCACCTTTAACAACTTTCAAAATATGGCAGTCATAATTTTAAAAAAAGAGTTAAAATTGAACATCAGGGTTGCTGTTTTTAGTAAGTAAGTAAGTAAGTTGCTGTTGCTGTTTTTAGTAAGTAAGTGCGTCTAGAAGGTCGAAGTTAAACATAAAAATTATGGACCCCCGGGGCGGCTTACATAGCAAAGAGGTGCAAACCCCAAATTTATACCTACCTGTCACAAAACTAAAAATGTCATACTACACCACCCGGTCCAGTTCCCTACTTTAAACCCCAATTTCTCTGGAATGGGGAGATGTACAAACCCAAAAGTGTAGGTGCAAGTGGGGGACACCTGTGACTAACACCCCCTAAAATTTCATTGTTAGGCCAGAACATAAAGAACTCTGCCCATCAAAAAAATCTACCCTGCTCAAATGTAAGTTTCTTAGGATTTAATCCTACATTGTAATATTTGATATACATAATTATGTAGGCTATATATTAATTAATTTATGTAACTTTATATTATTATTATTATTATATATATTTAAAAACCTAATAATCTATTTATCAATTACAAAATAAATTGCCTAAAATGTGGGGAAATCAAATTGCTGGACTTTAAAATATATAAAGTATATACAAGAAAGATTACTTATTACTTTAATCATGAGTACATTAAATCCAGTGAAATACAATAAGTAATGCACAAAATCATAGGAAAATTAAGATAGGGGCATAAGGGGCATAGTTCAGTGTTTAATTGATTTCAAAGTAGGCCCACACATGCACACTGCACTTCTGTTTGTTGTATTCTGTTGTAAAGGGTAAAAAATAAAAAAAGATTAAAAAATAAAAAGTTTATAAGCTGTGTTATGTTTTGCGGCTCCAGGCTATTTTTCTTTAGTGGAAGAGGGGGCAAAATGGCTCTTTTGATAGTAAAGGTTGCTGACCCCTGTACTAGACCATCAGTGTATGGGGGGGGGGGGGGGGGGGGGGGGGGTACATATAGTGCATAGTGTCATAGAGTCATTTTTAGCAACTGACAACTGACAACTGACACCCTGCTTTAGAGAGGGACCTCTTTTGAATCTCCCTCCCTATTCAATAGGTGAGAGCACAGGAGGGATTGACAATTTATTACTAATCACTCCTAAAGGGTGGAATTGGGAGGCACTGTCCCTTGCCTTCCTCCTCCTACTTTTTTTTTTTAATACGTATTAAACACATGCGCACATGCACGCACATCAAAATGCTCCCCAAGCGTGGGGGATCCGGGCATCACCGGTTTCCTTCCATCCACCAGGCAAGCATGGCGCATAGATGCGCAAAGCACATCCGGTATGGGCAGAAGCAAGCATCTTCTGGTCTTGGATGTTCTCTGCACATTCGCTTTGCACTGGTTCGCACAAGCACACCCAC
>NC_092871.1:15253563-15271157 GCF_032062135.1 Pyxicephalus adspersus
ATTTTAAAGATTTTTTATATCCTTAGAGTATGTGTGTGGTGGATATCTCTATATTTTGATTGTGCCTAACTCTGGTTTATATACCGGTAATTAAATAAAAGACAGAGAAAAATAGTTTTCGGCACAAATATAGAAATTATAATTTGTAGTAGAAGTTTACATACAAAATTATGAAAGAATTATATCCTTTTTACCCATAAGTCTTAATATTCCCTTATGATCTCTACAGGATTTGATCAATTTCCACACAGTGTTACAGAAAACAACCTTTTCTCGGTATGTCACAATAGTTTCTTGCGATACATACAAAGTTTTGTTCAGGCCTGCTGTGACACTATACAGGTTTCAGCTAATATTAAACAAATATACATCATCATACAATGGTTAAGTAGGTATGAACCCATTCATATCAACCATAGTACCCAATGCGTTTCGCCATAGTGGGCTTCCTCAGGGGTAGTGATAGGTCAATAAAAAGTTCTCTATGTATACATACGGGGTTCAGGTGATACAAATTTACAAACATAAATGTAAGGGTTCAATACACTGCAATGTTCAACATTACAAAAATCATATATTTCATCCAATGTTGTTCAAATAGTAGAATTATTGGAGAATAACCCCAATAGTATAATAATTTAGTGAAATAGAAACTTTTAGAAAGATATGCTACATACATAGACCAATAGAATCCCCAATATAAGTATAGTCTCTACAATTTAAGAAGAATTTCTGTTTATATCTTTATATATAATCATATAATATATGTATTAGTGAGGTTAAAGAGTAAGTAGGAATTGCTATCCTACCTGAAATTGAAGTAATTTTTAGTATGATGCTGAATGGTAGCATAGGTCAATCAAGTCTAAGTTTCCAGGGAAAAGCTAGTAAATAATCCCTAGCAGATGCAAAATAGGTTTGCCATATATGCTTCCACAGTGTAGGTACTAAAAATGAAACAATCAAATCCTGTAGAGATCATTGTGAATATTATGAATATTATGATGATATGGGTAAAAAGGACATAATTCTTTCATAATTTTGTATGTAAACTTGTACTACAAATGATATTTTCTATATTTGTGCTGAAAACTCTATATTTCTCTGTCTTTTATTTAATTACCAGTTATTTTAAAGCCCTTGAATATATTATTATCATCAACATTTGTTAGGAGGTTGTGGGCACTTGTAGGAACATGTTTCAAGTGTAACAAATTGAAAAGGCTTCTGGTTTTGCTACATAAATCAAAATAAATACCAGAAAAATATGTTTTTAAAGCTGGAGGTAGTGTGAGGGGGAGTTAGCTTGAATCTTAGCTCAATATCAGTTGTTCCTTCATATTTGTAGCTTTATTCAAATTAAATGCTAAAATAAATTCACAAATAGCTTTTTGCTTAGGATTATTTATACAATACACCATGCACATATAAGATTTCTATTAGACACAAAGTACAATTCCAAGAATAGAGATGAAGGAAGCTTCCAGTATGGAAATGATCCAACAGGCGTTGACACAATTAACTGTGGTGTATGACCTAAGGAGCATGCAAGAGAAGCGTATTCAAGGCATATATATAATATAATAATATAATATAATATAGTTATGGAATTCATTTACTAGGATGTCAAATATATGGTTGCAATACTGCTTTAGTGGTGGAAGAGTTATCCTAATAATTCATTTAGAACATGGTTTTCTTCACACACATTACTTTATCCATAGCTCTGATTGCAGACACTGTGCTTCAGACCTACCATGTCAGCTATGGAGTCACATTGGCAACTCTGCTCCTTTAATGGGATAGAACCCATTGACCCATTACCACAGTGAGATCTATAGTGGTTTGATTGCCTGAACAAACCTAACTGCATAATAATGTCTATGACTAGCTTTAGGCAAATATATCAACAAGAAAGAACTACCTGGGAAAGCTGTGACATGGTTAAAAAATACCTGGTATTCTCAGGACCACATATCTCTATCTCTCTCTCTCTCTCTCTATCTCTCTCTCTCTCTCTCTCTCTCTCTCTCTCTCTCTCTATATATATATATATATATATATATATGATTATGGGTCTATGTATATACTTTTTTACATGACCCATAAACTTTTCCAAACTGTGTTCATTTTTCACATTGGATTTGTTGAATTCAGTCAACTTTTACTCATAATTCATACTTTCTTTGACTTTTGGATCGTATGTGGGAAAAAACATTGAATGAACACACTCAACCTCTGTTTTCATTTACAACAAAGCATTTAGGAAACACTTGATATAAATCGCTGGAAATTCTTATTCTATTATAAATAATTCTGAGGGTTCTTTCAGATGTTCTGGAAAACACCTTGAGTTGGTTTAGTAGAGGGTTAGGGTTAGTAGAGGCTGTTTTTGCAGAGATTAAAGTGGAGCTGTGGCCACTTCTTCTACACAGTTATAGAATCTAGAAGCACATAATATAACTGGGTATTAAAGTGTACAAGGAATTACACCAGAGACTATTGATCCAGACTTCAGATTGTCTCATGGGAGACAGAGACTATTGATTCAGACATCAGATTTTCTTATGTGATCAGGAGGGAATTTTTCCCCCTATTGGATTTAATTGAACCAGGATTATATAAGGTTTTCTTTTTTTACCTTCCTCTGGATCAACTATGTCTATAGGGTTTTATCTTGAATATGCTGGTTTATAGCATGTTTTTCCCTAGTGGTTGAATTTGATGGACTTTTTTCAACCTAACTATGTAACTATGCATAAGGGAAAGCAAATTAAAACAGCATTAATTTCTAGCAGATAATTGGTTAAAAAATTGACCAAATTTGTGACTCTTATAAGTAAAATTTATTCTGGAAATTAATTATATTTTACTACTTTTACAAATCAGCCCAATTCAATATGTAACAATTAAACAGTTTTTTGTATAACTTCACTTAGCATCTTGAAATCTGCATGGCAAACATCTTGCTTAAAACAAAAGTTTGCTTAAAACAAATAGAAACATTTCTCATTAAACTATTTTCTTTTTTGTTCTTTTTGTTTTTTTTTTCCTTCTTAAAATAATATGATTTGAATAAGAACTATTAACAGAAATAAAAATGTGTTTACATTTTTATGCATTTTCATTTTTTTTCTTTTAATTAAGGAGGGGGAAAAATGTCTCTTTTCCTAAACATGATCTAGTTTTCAGTGTGAAAATGTGGTTGACGTTATTTGCATTATTTGCATTCAAAATCTTAAATGAAATATAGGAGACTGATAGACAATGTATAATGACTTAATATTGTTTATTTTTAGTTAGTAACATATACATTTTTTCCTTTAAAAGACTGAAAATGGGACCTCTGAGTCAGGATCAGGATTATTGGATAAGAACAGAATTGTTGTACCATCAACCTCCCAGGTACTACTTTCCCAGCAAATCGCTTTGAGAGGCTGGAAATGGCAAACCTCAACCTGACTTCAGCCCTAAAAAAAGAAATATCGTCTATAAAAAAGGAACTAAGTTCTATCTATTTGTACAATTTGTACCTCAAATGGAAAACAAGATATAACATACATTCTTTTTTTTGCAATTTAAAAACTACTATTCTTTACAGTGGCAAAAAAAGTTGGCCTACCTCTCAAGATTCACTAAATACTCTGTTGTAGCTTATTCCATAAAAAGGGGGGTTTTGTTACTTGCACTTGAAATAGTTGTAAGAAAGATTGTATTCAAAATTTAATAGGGACTTAAAGAACTTTCAACTTAGCATAACCCAGTAATGTACCAGCTAAGGTCATTTCAATTCCAACGCTCAACTCATTACTGAACTTTCACAGAAAATGTGGAAATTTCATCATCCCAGGATTGATAAAATGTTTTAAAAAATTGCTACTAGGCAACATTTAAAAAAATCTTGGGAACCTGATAGTACTATGCAGCAAACGTACCAATAAAAAAACATTTAAAAAAAATATCATACATTAGGGGGTTCCTTTTAGAAGCTCTTTTAGGTAAACAAATCACATATGTAACATGCTCGGGAGGATGCCTTTAAGTTCTCCATAGTTCTCCATTTACTAATATATGTTTGCCATTACATTTAAATTGATAAATTATCCAGGCATTTCTGTGTAGCCAGGAAAGTAAGGTCAGCATATGCCCTCTGCTTCCTGTGTTTTACTATAAAAAAGTGGGGATTTTATATGGTGGAATTCAGAAGTCTTATTTAATAAAATATTTGTCCCTTAATAAAGAGGTGAAACTACAGGGGTACATTAATACCCCATACTCATTCCTAGAAAGGATTTAAATGAAATAATGACAGCACATATTTATGTGTTTTTTTTTATATTTGTCTGTTTTGTCAATCCATCATCAGAGGATTGCCACATTGTCAAGCATTGTAAATACATTTCAGTAACCCACAACATTTAAAAAAAATGTTATATCCCAAGTAATAGTCTGTCAATTGCATTGTTCAGAGATATAAATCAATGCCAATAAGGATGACCCAATGATGTATATCAGTGTTCTCCCCAGCCCCTTTTAGCAGGGTGCACCACTCGGTACTTTTCAGCAACCACCTGTCTGTTTTAGGATGGTTACTGATAAGTTGGGTCACAATATAGGGACTTTACCCCCCTTAAATTTGCTTCCCACACAGCTTAAAAAAAATTCTGGGTTGAGCACTGTATATGAACCCCAATGCTAAATGATTCTGCACACATGTTCATGGAATAGACCACATGGTGGAATTAGGAACATTTATTAAAGCTCTCCAAGGCTGGAAAGGATACACTTTCATAAGTGAAGCTGGGTAATCCAGCAAACACGGAATGGATTTCTTAATTTCTTAAGTAAGCCCATTGTCTGTGGAATTTCTGTATACTGCTGCAATGTACTTTGCGCCATGGAGCTGATGCCAGGGAAATGTGTTGTATCAGTTACTGATAACCCACAAGCAACTATTAGCTTTAGATAAAATGGCAGCAGTAAAACCAGTCCAAGATTCCACTCTTTAAAGCATTTTATTTGTTTATGGTTGGAAGCCAAAATGGCTACTAAGTGTTTTAATATTTTAAGAAGATTTCTCACCTATAAATTCTAGACAAAAATTATTTATTTTAGGTTTATTATAATTATTAGTGCCGTGATTAGTGGGGTAAAATTTGCACTAACTATTGTCCTTTCTCTATATAGATCCAAAACTATGAAACCACGCTGGTTGTTTACATGGAACAGATGAAAAATCTGACAAAACGTGTGGTACTAATGGAGAATGGACGTCTCTCCTACACTGAGCTGGACTTCCAGCTCATTTAGTTGGAGATCAAAGAGATGGAGGCCTTGGTATTGGAGCTGAAAACGTCATTTAATGGTTCCAACACCATAATAGAGACTCACTACCAGGATGTGAGACATGAACTGGATTTATTTATACATGCATTAGAGCATTAGAGCAGTGTTTCTCAACTCTTATAACATGGGGGAAACCGTGAACAGAAACTTCCAGGTCTTGTAGAACCCCTACTATAATCAGTATAACCACAGCTCAGTACATTAGTGTGCTTATCAATCGTAAGAATGTCACTTATATTGCTGGCCATTGGAAAGAATGTCACTCTTACAGTTAAAAGATCATTGGTGCTACCAAACTTTGCCTTTAAAGCATAAATTGCTCATTGCTCAAGGGACCCCAAGCAACCTCTGTATAAACCTTCCATGGAACCCTGGTTGGGAAACAGTACAATAAACTATAAACTGATCAACCAAATTCTGTTGGGACACATTAAAAAACTTCTACAGATTTTGTACATGGTTTTACAGGTTATACACTTGACATTTTGTATAGGGTTTTACTCGTTTGGCTGTTTTTTTATGTTTTACTCTCTGATACTTTTATGTAGTCACTCAGGTATTTTTTTTTTTTGTTTTTGTTTTTTTGGACCTAACAGATTACTGTATCCAAATCTGGAGCCACTCACTTAGAAAAAGATATTGATAGGGTGGAGCAAATTGTAAAGACGAATCAGGAGAGACTGCAAGAACTATATATGGGTGAAAGAAGGGAAAGCAGAATTACTTAAACCTTTATCTACATTATGACGTAAAAAGGATTCAGAGGGGCAGTATTTTATTTATATAGAACTGAGGTCAAAAACGGGGGCATAACCATAGAGGGGAAGTGTCAGAAGTACTATTTTACTGAAATAATACTTATTGGATGGTCAAACTTTTGGTAAAGTTAATAACAGGTCAATTGACATTGATTTTGGACATATATTGCAATAAATAGGCCTGATTATTAAAGCTCTCAAAAGCTGGAGAGGATACACTTTCATCAGTGAAGCAGGGTGATCCAGCAAACCTGTAATGGATCTGGTCCAGGATTCAAAACATTTCAAAACAGTGATTTTAAGAAATCCATTCCAGGTTTGCTGAATCACCCAGCTTTACTGATGAAGTGTATCCTCCCCAGTTTTGGAGAGCTTTAATAAATCAGGTCCAATGTGTCTATCTTCAGTCAAAATGATTATACAAAATAATAATTTTTCTTTTTCATAAAGGACACTAGGGGTTATTAGTGTTGTGACAGGGTAGTCCGGCTATTGAACAATAACTATTTGCATTTATGTTTTTGAATTTAAAAAATAATAAACAGTTCAGACCCTGAAATTAGTTGCAAAGGAGAAATGTCAAGTTATAGAAGAGTTTCCAAGCATCACAGCATTTACAGGCTAGTAATATTATTGCAGACTAATTAAGGTAACTGAAACATTCAATGTTTAGAACATACGATTAGGAACTTTTCGTATGTTCGTATGTATAGGTATCATATGTTACATTTTGTTGCTATACCTGTGCTTTAGATATAGTGCTCTACACATTGGGTCTGATTTAATAAAGCTCTCGGGGACTGCAGAGGATACACTTTCATAAGTCCACAATTGCAAACATTTGCTATGAAATAGCAACAGAAATCCATTCGAGGTTTTCTGGATCACAGAGCATCACTGATGAAAGTTTGTCTCCTCCAGCCTTAGAGAGCTTTAATAAATTAGGCCCATTGTGAAGAATATAATAAAGAAATGATGGAAAACTCTACCCCAGCCCACCAGCAAATCATATCCTATTATATTGAGCTGGAAGGCAGATTCCACATTGTCCCAGTCTATTCATTACCTGGGATAGAACCAGTCACCATTCTCTATGTCTGTAGTGGATCAGCTGGGTGATTGTTGGCATAGGTATGGAGTGACTGCTTAACATTTTTTGTTTTCTGCTCTAGGTTCATAACATTTCCATCATGGTGAACCAGTCTGAGGTCTATGATCAGAATAACGTGTTGGTTATCAGACGGGAGATTGAGGTTTTGATAAAACGCCTGAAAGAGTGTGAGAAGAGCAATGTTATTTCAAAATATCCTTCCCTTCCGCTACCAAAATATGCTAGGTCACAGTAGTTTTTCCTATCAACAGGCAAAAAAATCCACAAACATTTTAAACGTATTCTGAATTTTACCAATTTAAGTAGTTTAAACAGGAAATAGTGATTATTTTAGAATTACAGAAGACAATATAAAAAAAAAAATGTTTGTAAAAAAATCACACATTATTATAAACTATCTAATGTTATATACCCTAATCCATACCCTACTTAAGCTTATCAATCTGCTTCTTTGCCTTTTTTTAAAGACATTTTTGCATAGGAAAAAATCAGGGTCGTTTCCTAGACAGAGCTGTGCTTTGTGGCACAAAAATGTGTAGATCACAAGATAAATACAATCTTTTGGCAGTAAACAAAGTCTCCTATATACTGTGCATTGTATCTTTGTATTTAGCTGTTTATCTGAAGTTCAGCTTCAACATATTACTATTATACTTATTATGTTCTCATTGAAGTATTCTATTTTACAGGCTTGTGCAAACATAATGAAATCACCAATGTCAGCAAACCATTGTTCATACAACTGAACTGGGAAGGTACCAGTTACAAATATGGAACATGGGGAAAAGACTCCTATCCAGGTGCCAATCAGAATAGTTATTTGGTTGTTCTTACAACTGGTTATGGATGGGCTATGCACCACCTCAGACTCTTTCCTAACCATAATTCTCTACTAACCTACAACTACAATGTGCATAGAAGCTTATCTTCTTCTGGTCAAGGTATTCGAAAAGTTTTGTATAATGGCTTTTTATACTTTAACTGCTACAATTGTAGAAACCTTTGCAAATTAAGTACAAATACATTTGGGCTGAAAAACAAAGCTCTAAGTGATGCTGCCTATAATAACCGATTTTCCTATGCCTCCTCACCTTGGCAGGAGATAGAACTTAATTTTTAATGTGACGCAAAAAGATTACAAAATGAATAAGCACATTGTGAAGCAAGGAAAGGGCACACAAGAATGGGTAAACATAAGGACAATGAGGTCTCTGAAATAAGGGAACATCCTCAACTGTTGTTTGGCAAGTCCTGTGTATGTATGTCACTCACTCCAGCTGATATTTGTCTTGTGGTTGGATTAATTATTAAAACTGTTCTTACTCTTTGAATTTTTACAGAAAGAACAATGAATGAGATAATGAGACACATGATATGAAGACATGTAGGGTAACACGAATATGAATATTTTCCCTATTACCTTATATCTTTGCTCACTTTTACTGTAACCCACCAGAAAGGCTCTTGGTTTTTTGCATTATGCCTAAAAATACATTTTTCTTTAATTAAAATGCTGTTTCCTGTGCTGACACTCTGGTGTTCTTTGTTGGCATAGCTGTATAACAGCCACACTTCGTAATGTAATGTTATATAGAGGAGGGGTTGGAGTGCATCTTGCTTGGTCTCCTAACAAGTGCTGATTGTCAAATGAACTGATTCTATCTGTGGTGCTAATTTGACTTCAGTCTTAAGGCAGTGTTTCTCAACCAGGATTCTGGGGAACCCTAGGGTTCCACCAAGGATGCCAAGGGTTCTTTGCGCACAGAGCAATTTGTGGCTCCCAGGTCAGTTTAAATGACACTAATGACCTTTATAACTATCTGTAAGGGTGATATTCTTCCCCTTCTTCTGCTGCTGTGCAGGAAAATATGCAGATGTTTTGGCGGTTTGCTGGTCTGGAGCACTCAGGTGTGTGTTAGCATGATGCCAAAGAAGAAAGACAACAGCAATGATTATAGAGAAGCATATGTTGCTGCCCATCAATCTGGGAAGGCTTATGAGGCCATTTCTAAACAATTTGAAATCCAGAATTCTACATATAATAAAGTTCATGGCAGTACAATTAGAAAAAAAAAGGATTTTGTTGCATGGTTTGTTTGGCAGGGTTTCCAGAAGAAAGCCTTTTTCTTCTAAAAAAGCACATGGCAGCACAGCTTAGGTTTAGAAAGTTGAGTCTGAACAAACCACAATACTTTTGGAGTATTGTCTCATACATACAAAAAGTTAAGATGTTGGGCTACCAACACTTCATACCACCTGTTAAATACGCGGTGGAGGGTGATGATTTGAGATTATTTACAGGCACAGGCTCTGGGCACCTTGCAGGCATTGGGCCTGATCTATTAAAGCTCTTCAAGGCTGGAGAAAATACACTTTCATAAATGAACCTGGGTGATCCAGCAAATCTGGAATGGATCTGGTCCACAATTGAAAGCAATTGCTATCAAATGGAAAATTAATGTTAAGAAATGCATTACAGGTTTGACGGCCCAGTGAGTCAACCATGAACTCTTCTGTATATGAAAATATCCTAGAATCAAAAGTGAGGTCATCTATGTAAAACCTAAACCATGGCCAAAATTGGGTCATGCGAAACAGTAATCCTAAGCACACCATCAAATCTACAATGGAAACACTGAAAAATAAAACAATCTAGTGGCCCAACCAATGGTAATACCTCAACCTAACTGAATGTCTATGGTGGGTGCTGTGCATTTACAAAAGCCGGCAAACCTCAATGAACTAAAGCAATGTTGTAAAGCTTTCCTGTTCACATGACTGTATTTATGCTATGCAGTATAATAAGAAGATCTGTGCAGTATTTTATTTTTTTAATATAATGAACAAGCCAGTTGATAAGTGTCAAATAAGTTGATGATGATGATATGTAATATGTGCTGGAACGCAGAAGTCAGTGAAAAAAAACACAACTTGAGTGTAATAAATGTGTTTTTTGAGCCTAATTTATTAAAGCTTCCTAAGGCTGGAAAAGATACACTTTCAATTGTAAATTTGGGTGATCCAGAAAACCTGAAATGGATTTTGGAAAGTTTTTGGATATTTGTTAGCAAATGTTTTCAATCCTGAACCAGATTCATTCCAAGTTTGCTGATCGCCAAGCTTCACTGATACAAGTATGTCCTCTCCAGCCTTGGAGAGCTATAATAAATCAGACCCATTGCCTCAAAGAGAAGAAACACTTTAGTAAAAATATTATTGTATATAGCAAATATTAGTCTGAAATTCCTTCTGAAGATTGAAAAAGGAAAACCAATTATTAGAGAAAATGCAGCTGTTACAAATTCATAATATATGTCCCCAACATAATAAGGAAGAATATGCGGTTCATGAGCTCTGTTGGGAGTGTTATGATGGTTTAGATTTTGACATCAAGGGCTCTATTTATGAAACAGGGAATGAGAAATTCCCAGGTTCTTTTGCTTCAATGACAGCAATTGATTCCCAGGTTCCCAATTGATCTCAGGTTCCCTGTTTTATAAATAGATCCTAGTGATCCCAAATAATATTTGTTATGTATTTATATATATTTTTTTAATATATGTATTACCAGCAATAGGGCAATGATTTCAGGATTATTTCAACCACCTAGGAAAGAAACTGAAAATGGACAACCATTGGTACAATAACAAACATAATAAACCACCATATTCCTGTAATTTGTGTTTTTCCAGAAGAAAACATATTTAAAAAACTCAATTTAATAATGATTAGAATGGTAGTCAAATGTTTTTTTTATTTTTAAACATCTTGAAAAAAAATATAAAAAAGGAAAATAATTTGTGATTAATAAATATTATTTTTTGTTCGTTGCATGTGTGCACATTTTTTTGCTAAGAAATACAAATAGTACAAAGACATAGCTTTTAAGTGAATTGGCTTATATATATTGTTAGGTGCAGCTGAGCACCTGTTTTTTCCACAGAAAAGAAGGGATTACACCTTTTGTGCCAATTTTTGCCTTTGGCAAATAGGATTTTACAAGACTATAGACTATACAATTACTATAGGTTTATTTGTGTGTGTATGGGGGGGTGGGGGGTATCTCACCCACTTGTTGCTCCTAATTTCCTGTCCAGGAAAGTTCCAAGTCTTGAAGGTGACTGTTTTTAAAAATAGATAAAGAATAGGATGCAGGTAAATGAAAAAACACTAACTTGAAGCTACAACTATCCCCAACCCAGCGCAATGCAATATAGATTTTTCTGCAGTGGAACGTGTGAATTTGGGTGACAATTGTTGCAATGCAATGTTCAGGGGCTTTGCAATTAAAAAAATGTCAGTTGGCAATTATATGTATTGAAAAAGCCTGTACCTTTATTGACTTTAACATTAAATTCAGGAAAAATTACATGATTTTTTACATCAGTCCCCTAGACATTGCTAGTAAATTTAATGACATTACTATGTGATGTTTTCTACTAATTTGTATATCCAAAGTCTCCTAAAATTAAGTTTGTTTCTGTTACTGTGACTTTTTAAATTTTAACCCCAAAATATGACATTTAGTGAATTAGCCACTAGCAAATATGCAAATTCTACCATTAACATTCAACTACATTGGAACTGCATTTTCAGGAATTTTTCTCTTCTGGCATGTACAGGAGCACTTTTCCCTCTCTTGTGGTTCAACATGTGAACAAAAGATGGAATCTTGGAAGACAAGCCAGTATTGTCAATATTAGGTTGAGTATTCCATTTCTTTTTCTTTTTTTTCTTAAAATCAACTGAAATGGAACAGCATACATATCACTAAAAGAACTCTTTTTAGGGTTATTTGCAGTTATCATATTATAAAGTACTTACAACTATGTTTTAAATCTTTTATTTATTTAAAGTTTTTGTGAAGCTGACCCACCACCCAGTACAATATTCTAGGATTTTCAAATTCATGGAAAATGAATTAAAGTATCACATTTAAAGGGGTGGGGGAGGTCAAATTTATGATAGTATTAAGATGCCAATGAGTGAATTTTCAATGCTATTGTCCCCCCTCCATCAACACTATAAACCACTACTTGCTATAAAACACATTTTTGTCATGCCTCTTCTTCCAGCAAACATTGTGACAATATTATGTTCAGAGGCTTTCCCATTCACTCCAAGATTCAAAGGCGGGCTAAATTTGGCTATTTCTGACTTTATTCTAAAATAAAGCCAAAAGACCCAATGGAGCCTGACATTCCTATAATGAAACCAAGGAATCTTTTTTTATTATTATTATTATTATTACACAGTAATTTTTTAGCTCTGACATATTACACAGCGCTTTACAAAGTATATAGTCATGTCATTAACAGTCCGTCAAAGGAGCTCACAACCAAATGTCCCCACCAGGTCAATTTTAGGGGGAAGCTATTTAACCTGTGTGTTTTTTGGAATGTTGTAGGAAACTGGAGTACCCAGAGGAAACGCACACAAACACGGGGTAAGCCTGCAAACTCCAGGCAGATCGTGTTCCAAGATCAGGTCAGAGTGCTAACCACTGAAGCACAATGCTGCCCTGCATCTTTATTACAAGAATACCAATAAGCAAAAGTTGGGGTACCTAAAAAACAAAAATACAATCCCAAAGTTATGGACAGGATAAATAGTACAGAAAAACACTATTATATTAAAGAACTAAATCTGCATGAAATCTTAATTTGGATAAATCTTGACTTACAGCGAGTGAACTCTGCTAAAAAAAAAAAAAGCAAACATCACGTTTTAGTGGGAAAGCTCAAATGCAAATCTGGGTAGGTAGATGGGCAATAATATAGATACGTTGATAAACACAGCTAACAGCCTTCTACCATTGTAAGAAGGAGCACTAAAGCACCCCACTGTGTAACATGTCCATGACAATGGACTTTTTAAAGTACTGTGTAATATGTCGCTGCTATACAAATACATGTCAATAAATACAGGAAATCCATTCCTAGTTTTCTGAATCACCTTTGTTCACTAATGATAGTCCATCTGCTCCAGTCTTGGAGAACTTTAATAAATCAGGCTCATTATGTTTATAGTCCATTGATATTATGTAAATTGGCATAACATATCCAATAAAAAATTTTCAAATTGGTAATTTATGAACCACATACATCAGTTCTACTTTTATATGTATATAAATGTTAGATTACAGTATATTTATTATGCTTGTATTACTGACATTTCCAATTACTCAGTATTGGCACTTGGGTTACTTCCTCAAACCCACTGTTCATCACATTAAATGATGATATGATTTGTGATTCTTGGCAATTGAAATTTCATTTTTGTTTGACTTTCCCACTGGTAAATTTCGTGGGAACAATTTTTATTTACGGAATTATGTCAACATAGTCTGAATCACTCATCTTGTCTAGAATATTATTTCATATGATATTCAATTTTGGCTTGGTTTGGCACTAATTTAAAAAAGGCTGAAGAATGATATATATTACTGAATCTTATGGACACCCCAACTTTCTGGTTATTTCTTACACTTTGAAAAAAAAATGGTTTTTTGATTCTGGAGACTTCGAGACTTAATTTTATAAATTTGTTTTGCATAACATATAGTATTGCCAGCATGTCTTTTATTAATACATGTTTCCGGGATCCCCCAGACATTCTGCCTTCAACTGCACACTCCTGACTATTGCAGTATGTAACCAACAAGGGGCACATTACATATTTCAAACTAGGAGTAAATTACATACGAGGGGGTGCTGAGAAGTTCCTGGCTTAGCCCAGAAAGAAGAGAGCCAGACTTAACACAAATAAAAAACACATTTATTCAACATATTCCCCCTGGGACAGATGCACTTGGTACATCGTAGTTGCAGCTTTTCTAGACTGTTCAAATAAAAGTCCTTTGGTTGGGCAGCAAACCAGCTCTCAGCAGCAACATTGACATCAGAAATGTCCTCAAAACGTTGCCCCTTCAGGTGTTTCTTCAAATTCAGGAACAGATAATAGTTCGAGGGGGCCAGGACAGGTGAGTAGGGGGAATGTAGGTAGTTCACCAACAGAAAACCTTCTTTGTCCCAGAAAACAGACTCCATGACTTTTTGGGCCGATTTCTGGGTTTGGAACTTCTTCGGCCGCAGAAACCCGCTGTGGCGCCATTCCTTTGACTGTTCCTTGGTTTCAGGATCATAGATGTGGAGCCAGGTTTCATCTTCAGCCACTAACTTAGCCAAAAAAGTCCTGTGCAGCTTCAAAATGGGCCAAAACGGTTTTGGATGCTTCAACTCATTCCTTCTTCTGATCACTGTTCAAACATTTCGGTACCCACTTAGCTGAAAGCTTGCTCATTTCTAGGATAGTGTTGATAACAAACCTAAGATGCTCCTATGAGATTTCAAGTATCTGGGCTATCTTTTTTGCGGATATTCGCCCGTCCTCAATAATCAGCTCATGGACAGCATTGCAGGTTGCCACGTCAGTTGAGGTTGGGGGGCGCCCACTGCTGGTCTCATTTTCAGTGGTGAAATGCCCAGTCCTGAAACGAGATATCCAGGTTTTGACAGTGCTGTAGGAAGGAGACTTCTCCCCCAGTGTTTGTGACATCTCAGTGTGAATCTCCTTTGCTGACTTTCCCCGAAAAAACAAAAAACTTCATGACGGCCCGTAACTCCAACGACGTGAAACTTGCTTGTGCCTCTACGATCACAGCTTCTCACTAAAAGAAAAAACAGTTTCGTAAAACAGCCTCATAAAAAAGTCCTCATATTTGCACAGTTACATACTAAGATATTAGGCTGTTATATGCCCCCACACTCATTTTTCTATTTCATCTGGAAGGGGGCAAAGCCAGGAACTACTCAGAACCCCCTCGTATTCCTCATACTTTTATTCTATGCCCTTTATTGCACTCCACACCATGTTGTATACTACATACTCCTGATTTCTTTACTCCAAAAGCACTGCTATTATTTATTATACTTTTATATAATATAGGTATTAATAGGTAGTAATTCGTAATCTATTTTATGTTAAGAAACAGCTGCCCTGGTCATTTGGCCGTTGATTTGGTGTAGTGTCTTAGGGCCCTAGTCCCCGGTGAAAGAATAGTTTTGTGAACCTCCAATCTTCCCTGACTATGCTTTTGAGTTTTAATATGTACCATGTGCAGTATATGCCCCTACAGAAAAATACCTTGACCCTGGACCTTAGCTCAATGAGTTTCATGCTGTTGCTGCATACACACATAAAAGATACATTCTATAACACAAAAAAGCTTGCTATCATTCTTAACAGGCAAACAAAGCTAACTGGGGCTGGTGACAAACTCAATAGCAAAAATAGCTTCTTCCCTATGTTTAAAACTTTTTACAGCAACTGCCTAGGCCACTATGTTAATACAAATCAGTTTACCGATTAAGAGCTCCCCCTGATCTCCTCAATGTAAGTTTTCTTTAAAGGTGGGGTTGTGTATTAATAAAATTGTACTACTAAAAAGCTGCTGTGCAACCAAACAAATGTTAAATTTGTTAATGTGTTTTCATCTTTACTTGTGTCCGTGGTGGTTCTGGACATAAACCTCTATCAAGGAACTCCATGGACAATTTTTAGCATTTGAAGTCTCATCTTATATTAAACAATGAGTATTAAATTGTGTATATGGCTCTAAAACTAACAAAAGTGGAAATATTATGAGACATAATGTATTTCAGAAAAAAACATATTGGAATTTAAAGTGTGTTTTCTTTAAAGTGAATTTTAGTGTGTGTGTGTACAAACAATACATAAATAAATAAAAAAGGCTCGAGTAGCGATGAGGTTAAATATTCAACAGGAAATAGGAGGATGATAGGTATATAAAGTGAGGTGTCGCGGTCTTGTTACAGAAAGCCAGTGAGCCAATATGTACACCATATTCTTTCTCTTGCTCGGTGTCTGGAAGGTTCAGACCGACAATTCGGTAAGTAAGAAATGAGAAATTACTGATATCATTTTTTTAATATCTTTTTGAAATAAAAGTGTATATATATATATATATATATATATATATATATATATATATTTAGCCACTGTCTCTAATCTGTGTTATCATTAAAGGCCGTTCCCAGCATATTAGCAGCATTAGAATATTTTTTTAAATCAAATGTGCAGACTTTAAGTGAAATGGTCAGTTGGCTAGGTACAAGGGGTTCTAATATTATTTTCAGGTTTAATGATATAGCAGTCACTACTCACCATTTTGAAACCCAGCCAATGGAAAACATGAACCATGTATTACAATTCCTATGTTATTTTCAAGTTGTTTTATGATTATAGGACAGCATAAGGTTGTTAATTATGTCCATATATAGCATACATTTATATTTTATCAGAGAAATATAAAAATGTTTGCTGATCTGCATATCCTTGTCCATATATATATATATCAGATTTCTTAAATTTAGAGAAACAGTTCCTTTTGTTTCCCCCTTTCCTCCATGACTTGTCTTCCTATTTATTGGTTTATAACAACAATTCTTACTGTGTTATAGTAAGAAAAGTACTACTGCATAAAAGCCAGTGGCTACCTAATGCATGGGTGTTTTCAATATAAGTAAAGCAGAACAAAAGTATATATTAATGAAAGTTAGTGCACAATGATATGTCTTTGTTGGGTAGCTCCAAGATATCATGCAGGAATCAAGAACTGTATTCTTTATGTCTTCTTGGCTTCAACTCTCAAAGATGCTCAGCCCAGAGGTTTCAGGTCTTGCACAATTCTGCTTTGAAAGTCATTGTGCTCCTACATTTTTCATGCGAGGCTGGGCACATCCCTGCACACAATTAATTCTAATTCGTGAGTGAGAATAGTTATATTTTATTGAGACCCTACGGTGTTTTGGTGATGTTTATGGAGTATGTTTATCTCTTACAAGACACAGACTTTACATTCTGAATCTGGACACTTGGATGGGAATGGAGTTTGTTACTGCAATGTCAACCTCCCGGATACCACTTTTCCAGCTGACCGCTTTGAAAGGCTTGAGATGGCAAACCACAATCTGACAACCACAGTGAACAAGGAAATCAGCAAGGTATACCCAGAAAAGTATTTTTCTACATGTGTTTAGGAAAGTCTACAAAGATGACATTTCAAAGTTTGATTTATGCAGGGGCTTAGGGGAAGATTTTAAAGCATTTCAGCAGTAGTATATAGTGAGCTGTAAAACATGTCTTACTATAAATTAGATGTGAATATTACTTGTCTTAGTACTTGCTTCTATATGTTTTGCAGATATATGTTTTCTTATAGATTATCTGGATTTATACCAGGTGGAATCACACACGTTGGGTAGGGTGATCAATTAAATCATTTACTACTAAATGATGCATTGACACAGACGTTTCCATTCCTCCATTCCCATATCCAAAACTAAAGCTTCCTTCAG
>NC_092871.1:15271209-15293432 GCF_032062135.1 Pyxicephalus adspersus
ATTATTATTATTATTAATATTATTATTAAACTGTATATGCATAGTAACAACATATTACACAGAGCTGTACATCAAATTGGGGTTGCAAATGACAGATACAAACAATGACACAGAAGGAGGTAGAGACCCTGCCCAAAAGAGCTTACAATTTTAGACAACTTGTCTACCAGATTTGTATTACCCATATAGTTATCCTCCCTACCTAAGTCCCAAAGTCAAATCATCTGTTTAAAATATACAATCCATTGTATTTCATAGTACAATAGTGCTGAGAACAGCAATATTGCATTGCTGGGATATATCCTAGCAATGCAATATGTAGTATATATATTATATTATATTATATTATGGTTTGTTTGATCTGCAAAAAGAAGTGTACCTATGTAATTGCATAAACTTGTTACACGTCTAAGAAACATTCATCTATTAATCCCATATTTCTAGCCAGCACTAGCCTGGAGATAAAAATATTAGTCCAACCCCTTAATGTACTTGTTTTTAAAGAGAAATAAACTTTTTTTGGGGGGGATTCACTAAATTGCATGATTATTTTTGCCCTATTCCTAGTTCCTCTACAGATGTAGATCCTTGTCCTTCAGGTGGGGTCCTGACTCTCACTTCACCCTTAATAGGATGTTTGGTTTCACTAACTGCCTCCACATTGTTTATACATAGTGCAATATACTTCTGCAACAAAAACAAACTTACCTGCCTGTTTGTAATTATTTAATTACACTAACCTGTCCATTCTCAATCATGGGCACCACCATCTTCACCTGGTCTTCTTCCACTTTCGGGTCTTCAGCTATCTTTATTGCCCGGCCCAAACTCTAATGCACTTGTCCCCCCTGGCTGTTGGGATATCTGGAATTGTGTGCTGAGCTGTACATGCTCTTATCTTTCTAGATCATACGGATGAGTTCCTGCTCCAGTAAGATCATTGGGTAACCACATTACTCCTCCATACTTTTGAAAGAGGGCTTTTAGGGCTTTAAGGATATTGAAATTTGCCATGCTCATACCACCCTCAGTTATGGATTTAGCGAGTTGCTTTGTTTCCTGAGTGTGTCGTTCTCTCTTTTTTATATTTCTTGCCTTCTTTCCCTCTTCTTTCAGCCTCCTACCGTTCTTGTGGTAATATTGCTGATGTTTTATGTATCACACTCATGAGATTATTGTACTCATTTTTAATATGTCTTTTTTTATATTGATCAGAATCTGTTTTCGTCTACTGTTATTGTGACAATCCATACCAATACATTCAATCCATTATCACATTCTATGTTTTCTAAGTCAATATATTACAGATTTTCAATTACAATTATTATTGTAGAAATTTCAGGTCAGGACCCACTGCCTAATAGTAAGGACCGCAAACAGATCAAAGTTTTGATTAAAATGCTGCAATAGAATAAATGGAATCCACCATTTTCCAGAGTACTGCCTACATATAAATATAATTGATAATCTGCCAAATATGTATCATATTTTACTTTTTGAAGTCCTATTGAAACAAAGAAAACCTGAAGTTTATCTGAAATTCCATTTACATGACAGGTCAGGGGCCAAGGGCATCTACATTTGAGCTTGAGGGGGTCCAGTCTGCAGTGCTCACAGCTCTTCCTGCGAAATTTACATGGCTCATTGGCTGCTACAAGTGTCCAAAATTGGGTTTTAATCCTGGGGTGATATTGGAATCAGGGGGTACACAAGACTGGTCAGTTAAACAGAAGAAAGTTATGAGAGGAACTTGCTGTTACTGATCCCCCTACCAGAAGACATACCTTGGGGGATCATATGACTGAAAAAGTGGGTTTTCTCAATAAAAAAACAGAAAACTTTTTTAATGTCCAGAAAAGGGCTTTAAGAAATGATTCCTGGTTGTGTGCTTTTATACTTTGTACATTACTATTACTTTTTGCATATCTTAGTTGTATGTTAAGGTGCTGCTTCCTGAACTGTGCATATGCCACTGTAGATAAAGCTAATGTGTTATTTTTTAATATTGGTCATGAATTCGCAACACATTGCACTTTCATATTGAAAAGTTTGCAGACTGTAAGCTTAAAAGGAATAACTTTTGGTCTAATGTTCCTTTACAGATCATCAACTATGTGGATAAACTAACAACGTATGTAGAGCAGCTGAAAAACTTGACCAAACGTGTGGAGATCATGGAGAGCGGAGGTCTATCCTACACTGAGTTGGATTTCGAACTCATCAAGTTAGAGATCCAAGAGATGGAGACACTCATACTGCAGCTGAAAACAACATTTAACGACTCCAATGCCGTAATAGAGACTCTCTATGAGGAGGTAGGGCAAGAACTAGTTTACCTAAAGTAGAACTATATTCCCTCTGTATACATGATCAGGAAAGTGGTTATTGCAGAAAAGGACCAGTGATGTCCATTCTCCAATAACCATTCTTACTTACATCAATCCTGCTCATCTGTCAAATTTTGGATACATGGCAACCCCAGGTTCTCTTGTGGGTGCAAGTAATGAATGAACAACGGCAAAATGAACAGGATGGCAAAAGATCAAGGAGGAGTAAAAAAAAAGATGAATGATAGCAGGGCCTTGAGATGGAAAAGGGATAGGTGAGTAGCGCAGGTAAGGTTGCAATTAATTTAAAAGTTCCTCACACCCACGAAAAGTGTCTTTGGGCAATACTCGATTTTCCACCAGAAAATGTTTAGTGACTGTCCAAATATTATATTGTAATTATAATTATATTATATTATAATATATTATATTATGGAGTTATAATTTTATAGGATAGCCAACTTTACCTAAAGATATAGGTGCACTGATCACTATGAAATGATACAATTGTCTAAAGCTAAACTCCCAACAGATATACAAGACACAACTCATTTATACATTTTAAAAAACACACTCAGTGCAAGTACCTGAAACTTTTTTTGTGTTTTAGATCCATAACATTTCCATCATGGTGAACCAACTGGAAGTCTATGATAAGAACAATGTGCTGGTGATCAGACGGGAGATTGTAGCTCTAAAGAAACGGCTGGAGGAGTGTGAAAGGAACAATACAAAATCATACAATCCTTCCCTTCCTCAACCAGCCTATGGTAAGTCAGAAAAGTATTTACCTGTTATTGTTCAAAAATGTTTTGTCTCCCAAAATATTTTCTCCCATATTTTAATAATTTACTACCGGTAGTATAATTAGTATCTATGTGATAAGTGTGATATTGGTGTCAGCAACCACAATGATACCCCTCAGAATTGGTTGCAGTGTCCACAATCATAGCCACCAGTACTGATATCCATAACTGTAATTATAACTCCAAGAATAGGTGATGATGATGGCAATAATAACCCCCAACCTTAAGAAATGAAAACAATGATAGACCCCAGAATTGGTATCACTGACCACAATAAAAAGCCCTATAATTGATATCAATGACCACAATAATAACCACCAGTAATCATATCCATGACTGCAATTCCAGCTCCCATAATAGTGATGGCAATACCAACCCTCAGCACTGGTATCAGTGATGGCAATAATTTCCCATCAGAAACAATTGTCCGACAATCTGCCTATTAATAAAAAGAATAGGAATGTTGCAGCAAAAAAATCAGAAATGAATTTGCAAGCTCATATTAGTTTCATATCACATGTGATAGCTCATATGACAGAAGAATCTGCTTATACGTAGTGATTTGCAAATTTATAAAAAAAAATCACAAATTTCGTATACACTAAAAGACTTGTTATGAAATATTGTTACATTGTCCCATCAGTATAAGCTCTTGTCTGGTTTTAGGCTTACTACAAAAATATTTTTTATATTTTTAACCTTTATACTATATAATATAAAGTTGCTTTAATAATATTCATAAATTCTGCAATTTTAAAAATTGTATTTTTTAGGTACTTGTGAACATGGCGAAATCACAAACGTCAGCAAACCTTTTGTGGTGCAACTGAACTGGGCAGGATTCAACAGCAAATGGGGGGGATGGGGAAGTGATTCATATCTGGGTGCTAATCAGAGTGCACGTTGGGTGGCTATTCTAAAATCTGATTCACGTATGATGAACTCCATGCGCTTCTATCCTTCATATAATGATATGTTACTCTACAAAAGCTATGTACAGAAAGATCTTGAAAAGTACCTGTATAATGGGAACTATGATTATACAAACAATGGTCAAGGAAGTGGAATGATTCTGTATGATGGCTTCTTGTACTATAACTGTTACAATTCAAGAGACCTCTGTAAGTATAACACAAAAACCTATGTGGTGGATCCTCGGAGAACTCTTGGGGATGCTGTTTTTAATAATCGATTCCCCTATGCTTCCTCGGGCTGGCATGACATTGACTTTGCTGGTGATGAAGAAGGCCTTTGGGTTATATATGCAACTGAAAGTAATTCTGGCAACATGGTCATTAGCAAGCTTAATGCCACTTCTCTTGAAGTTCTGCAGACCTGGCAAACCAACCAATACAAGACTGCAGTCACCAATGCCTTCATGGCTTGTGGGGTCTTATATGCTACCAGAGCTCTGAGCACCCAGAAAGAAGAGATCTTCTACATGTACAATACCAAAACCGGCAAAGAAGGCAAATTAAGTGTCCAGTTTGCCAAGATGCCAGAGAACATACAGAGTTTATCTTACAACCCTAACAACCACAAACTCTATGTGTTCAATGATGGCTATCAGGTTAGTTATGACGTCACTTTCGACTTACTCCAAGACAATGAATCTAAAAAATAAGAATTTTTTTAATGATCTTTATATACATTATGTGAAATATTGAGTAGATTTCTCATGCAAACTCTAACTGTAGTATCACAAACAGAGGGTCTGATGTATTAAAGCTCTCAAAATCCTATATTTCTATATTCTATCCCTATCATTGATGTGTAGGCAGCCTTTTTGACCAATAGAAAAGTTTAGCAGATAGGAGATGGAGAATACCAATTTTTTTTATATATATATATTTGGTTTCAGATTACATTATATGTGAATTTATTGATCATTCTGCTATCTGGTTTTTACAGACGGTGATTTCTCTTCCAGTCTTTATCATATTATTAGTTTATAACAGGTTTATTTTATACATTGGCCTTTGCATGTATCACATTTTTACTTACATCACATTTCTGTTGGTGGTAACAACTCATAAAACTCCATATTGGGATATCATGTGTAATATGTCCTGATAGGTATAGCAATATGCGGACCTTGCAAGATTATTTTTGTTGATTAATAGAAACTAAATATAACAACAAATGTTTAACTAATCTGCAAAATACCCACACACATGTCAATTTTTATTTCAATTCTCTTGCAATGGTCTGATAACAGATTCGACCTAAAGGGAATCTAAATGAAATTCAGTATCTGACAGATACACCAAAAAAACATCAATTTTTCTGTGTGTTTGGTTGTGGACATGCTGTCATATCAGTCAACAGTAAACAAGTTGTATCATGTGTATGAGCAATCATGTACATGCAATTCAATTGTCTATTTCTTTCAATCCAGGGAATATAAATAAGAGGAAAGGATCTTGTACATGAGTACAATGTTCTATTTGATTCATTATTCATTAGAATATCATTCAGGTTGGCTTCACACTGCCTAGGAGTGCAGATCTGATACCACACAAATTCTACAATTTCCAACAGATGAAATAGGTGGCATTTTTAGTACTGCGTCCTACTAAGGTGCCTGAATGGAGTGCTTGAGAGTTTATTAGAATGTGTAGATATTCAATGACTGATTATATGTTAGCTTAGGCCTAGTCCAAGGATAGCCAACAGAATCCTCTGCAGCACACCACTATTCTCATCAGCTGGCCCAGATAGAGATGATTTTAATGCAAGTTTAGAAATACGTTGTTACTAAATTCTGTTCCACTCTAATACATATTAAATCTGCAAGCCTTTGTTTTAAAATTTTCATTATCTCAGAAGCATTAATAAAAATATTGTCATGATAACACACTTTTTAATTAATAATCCTGAATCAAACCACAAACAATAAATTGATAAGCATTAAACAAATGAGTAACTGAACTTTATTTTATTTGTTTTTGTCTCAATTATAATACATATCTTTTATAACTACAACAACTCTAAGTCCTGCCTTTAGCAGAAACATAGTTATATAGTAAGCTCTTTTGGGCAGAGTCCTCTCCTCCTCCTTTGTCATCGTTTGTATCTGTCTGCCATTTCCAGCCCCTGTTTAATGTACAACAATGCATAATATGTTGGAGCTATATAAATACAGTTTATTAATAATAATAGGTAACATAAAAAGTTAGGTTGAAAAAGCACACACACATACACAGAGTTTAACCAATACTTCCTCCTTTGCACTTGCACACACAAACTCACTTATGAATTTTTATGTATCCCAAAATGCAACATACTTTTGCTTTGGTTGCCTATGATGGCTTCTAGTGTTTTAGTAATGACTCAGAGTGGTGAAGAAAAATAGCGAGTGCCACACCCCCGGGCGGTACAAGAGGCACACGCGGTAGCACGCGCACCTCTTCCCACAGCACCCCTGGAACGTAACCTACTTTGCACATCCACAGGAGTGCTGAAAACAAGACTTTCTGTAATCACGTCCATAGAGATGCTGGTGATGCCACCTGGTCGAACAGTAGTTCGGCTAGATACGGATCCCTACGCCTGCAGGGAGAGACAAACTGCGAGCAGGGCAGCGGCCATGCTGCCTGCTGCAGCGGAATCTCCCTCTTCGGCTGTGAACCCCAGGGATGCCGCGGGCTCAGTGGACAGGTAAGTTCCTTACAGTTAGGTTAAAAAAGACATGAGTCCATTAAGTTCAACCACTAGGGAAATAAACATATCACAGATAAAAACCCTATAAGCATACTCGATCCAGAGGAAGGAAAAAAGACCCTGATACAATTTATTCCAACAAGAGAAAAAATTCCTTCCTGATTCCATGAGGCAATCGAATAGTTTTGGAAGTGGGTTTTTATTTCTTTCACACATATTCTGTGGTATTCATAGCAAACCATTACCAGGCATTACCATAGATGAAAACATATTTCAAATTAAAAGATGCAAAATTCAATTTACACTATACAAGTCGTAATTGGCCCCACTGCCTGCTGAGCCTCCCTATTAATCCTGTATCCTAGTCCTATCATTGATGTGAAGGCTAGCCTTTTTGACCAATAGAAAGGCTTGGGCAGATGAGGGATTTTTTGGTTTCAGGTTATATTATCTCTGAATTTATTGATCATTCTGCCATCTGGTTTTTACAGAAGGTGATTTCTCTTCCTGTCTTTACCATAACATTAGTTTAATTTGTCTAAATTTATAACAGGTTTATTTTATACTTTGGCCTTTAAATGCATCACATAATGTCACATTTCTTTTGGTGTTAACAACTCATAAAAGACTAGATTGAAATAGTATGTGTAATATGTCCTGATAGTCATAGTGTTTCAGGAAACATGTAAGAATAATATTATTGCTTAATAGAAACTGAATATAAGAACAAATGCCCCATATCCAACTTCTAGGTCTAGTACACACAGGTAGATTTCTATTTCTTTCCTAATAAAATGGTCTGATAAACAGATCAGAACTTAAATAAATCTAAAAGAAATTCAGCATCTGACAGGTTGGAAAATATATATTTTTTTATTTTGATTGGTTGTGGATAGTGTTGGTCGAACAGCTGAGTTTTCAATTCGGCAGCTATTCGATCAAAAAGCCCAATATTTTTCAGATGATTGAACGCCAAATTGGAACACTATTAAAGTCTATGGGGGGGGGGACTGTGTAGAACTGCAAAAGCAATTAGGGAAGCAGAGCTGACAGCTCCCCTCCTCGATTGCTTTTGCAACCCTAGCGTAACTGTAGTATGTGTTCTTGGCTAGAAAATCTCTTTTTTTTAAAAAATATTTTTAAACACAAATTCGCAAAGTTGAATTCTGTGTTTTTCGGGTCAGGTCTGCCCAAACTCGAACCATCATTTTCAGGATGAATATAGGGAAAACCCGAATTCGAAACACCAACGCTAGTTGTAGACGTGCTGGTAAATATCTGTATGAGCACTGAAGTAGATGCCATCATAATTCCGATTGCTTTCTATCCAGGGAAAATGATTGTACATTTGCGTATACAATGTTCTTCTTAATCAACGATTGATCTGAATATCGTTTGAGACAGGCAAACACAAAATGGGCAATGAATAGGATAGCAGATCTTGGATCAGACAAGTTCTGCAGTTTCAAAAGGATTAAAATGTGGCTTTTTTGTATTGGCTATTACTAATCTATCTATATGTAGTAGTTGGGACTGTTTTGGAATATTTCATAGATACCATTGTTTTCAGGTTATATTATCTCTGAATTTATTGATCATTCTGCCATATGTTAGCTTGAGACTAATAAAGGGATAGCCCACAGATGTCCATGCAGCACCCAACTATCATAATTTAAAAAAAAAAAAACTGTTTTTTCAAATCATTTTGTTGGTTTATAATAATGATGTTAGTAAATTCTGTTTCATTCAAAATCATCTTTTTTTGGTATATTAAACTTTATAATTTCTGTTTTACCCAAAGCATTGATCAAACTACAGTCATGATGATAGTTTTTTCAATTATAGATCTCCAAATAATGGATAACAAATTTGGCCGTAATGTAATCTTTTAGAACAAGTAAAGGCAAGGGTAATCTTGCCCTAACCCCTAATGGTGGCAAGGGTGGCCTAAGCAAAATGAAAAAAAAAAAAGAATAATATTTGGCTAAAGTTGGGCTTTTTAGGAAATGTTTTACTTAATTTTATCTCACTATCAAGGTAATTTTTTTCTATTCCTGTGCTGTCTTGTGCATTTCCGTACAGTGTTTTTTTCCTTTATATCCCAAAACTGACATATTAGGCATGGGCAAGAATAACTATTTTCAGGGGGAACTTCTGTTTATTAACCTGACACATCACCCCACACACACACCAATCTCAAATTAGATGTCTATGGATGCATGTTGTAATCTCAGTGCTTCACATTCTGATGTCACTGGGTGGAAAAAACTATTATGAGGAATGCAATCACCTTTTTCATTGGGAAGTGCTAACTAGGACTTCAGTTTCTGCATCAAATGAATATTAAAAATAAATAAATAAATGAAAGTTAATGAAACCCTAAGTCGACTTTTTATGTTTTAATTTTATTTTAAAGATTTGGTATGCAATGTTATGCCTTGGGTATGACCCCAAAATGTACTTTTTGGGAGTTCAGTTTTCTATTATCTAAGCATATTTGTGCAAATGTGTTTTTTATGTGTATGGTTTCATTGTGTTGATGACACACAGGGCAGGTAGAGGCAGGAACGATCTATAATGTAAAGTAACAAAGCAGGAAAATTCATAGAAAAAATATACATTTCATGGCTTTTTTTGCCCATCACATTAGATTTTCACACAAATCCAAACCATTTCCCCCTTGGACATTTGTGGTTATTCCCTTATGATTCATACTGTACTCACACAGAACATTTAGAACTTTTTCATCATGGTTAACCACTTTGAGGTTTACAACTGAAACTATGGGCTTGATTTATTTAAGCTCTACAAGGCCGGAGAGGATACACTTTCATCAGTGACTGGGTGATCCAGCAAATCTGGAATGGATCTGTTCCAGGGTTGAAAATGATTGCTAACAAATACTAAAGGACTTTTAAAAATCCAATCCTGGTTTTCTGGATCACCTGGGTTCACCAATGAAAGTGTATCATATCCACCCTTGAAGAGCTTTAATAAATCAGGCCCAATGTCCTGGCGATTAAAGATAAAGATGTCCTAGTGATTAGGAGATTGCAGACTTACAGAAACAGTTAGAAGACTGTCAGAGGAACAACTTCAAGCTGATTCTGCCTTCCCTTACCCACTGCACTATGGTAGATCACATCAATGGGCCTGATTTATTAAAGATCACCAAGACTGGAGAGGATACATTTTCATTAGTAAAGCTCGGTGATTCAGCAAATCTGGAATGGACCTTGTCCAGGATTCAAAACATGCTAGTAGATATCAAACATATCAATTACTTTGAAGACATATATTCCATTTATTCATTCACTAATAAAAGTGTATCCTCTCCAGCCTTCAAAGAGTGCTAAAACTACCAAGGTCTGGCACAATATCTGGGTGAGCAGGCGGGGGGTGGGGGGGGGTGGGGGGGTTTGGGGGATGCAGACAGTGAAGGTGTGAGTTTTGGCACTTTACAAAAAAAGCACTGCACTTACCTAGCCATGCTCCTTTCTCAGTTTTCCAATCCCCATTTTCCTCAGTATCTTGAACATCTCAGACACAAAGTTGCTGCTTTTGGCACATTTGCTGTGTAAATTTTAGCTTGAGCTATTGAAATCTCTAACCAACACGATTTTTACAAGGGAAACTAATATTTAAAAAGAATCAAAGAGGGATGGCATAAACCAGCTCCCACTATAGGACATTCTAACACTTTTGACCACAATTGAACGGCCAGGCAAGGAAGTTCAAGAAAAATACAAAGCAATTCTAGGGGCTGCAAAGTGTAACGTGTGACCCTCACTTTTTTTGCCAATGGGTGAGATTCATAAGATTTTTGATTTATATATGCAATTTTTGTAACTAACATTACATTTACTATCATAATGCATTTATATTTTGCTTTTTTTGTGTTTTAGAGGTAACTGAAATCATGGGCACATTGTGATTATCTGTAAACAGCATATAGTACAGCAGGATCTGAATGTAGCGAGTAGAGATGAGTGAATTTCTCGAAAATTTGATTCGGCCGGTTCGCGTTAAAAAAACGGCTATTTCCAGGCTGCAGAGAGCCTTGATAGTGGTGTAGAACACTGTGCCTTGCAGTAACACTCATAGGGAGTCTGCTGTGGTAGTGAAATAATACTGTGAGTCAGTATGACATGCAGATAACAGGCATCGCTATTAGAATCACTGCACACTTCACTTATTTGGGCAGTCACGGGGCCAAACTTACTCAAGTATGAACTCAGCCTTACAGGTCCATATTAGCGTCAAGAAGAAACACATTCCTTTTACACCCTTGTCAGCTGATTCCACAAAGATGTCTACAGAACCTGTTCTATTAACCGCTTATACAAGTAGAGCCCCCCCGACAGAGTGGAGAGGGTGACTGAGGTGGCGGCAGCAGCAGAATCAGGTGGAGGCCACAGAGCGTGGAGTGGCAGCAGAATCAGGTGGCCACAGACTGGCACAATGACAGAGTGTGAAATTGGCGGCAGCATCAGGAGGCCACAGAGTGGCACAATGACCAAGTCTGGAGGTGGCGGCAGCAGCAGCATCAGGCAGAGACCACAGAGTGGCACAATGACAGGGTCTGGAGGTGGCGGTAGCATCAGCAGGATACCACAGAGTGTCAAGGTGACATAGTGTGGATATGGCAGCATCAGCAGCAGCATCAGGAGACCACAAAGTGACCCGGTCACAGAGTGGGGTGGTGGGTGGCAATACCAGTACCCGCTGACGAAGGTGGGTGAAAGAAGGAGCACTTGGCATCTGATGTGTGGCATCAGGCGAGTAGCAGCATCAGAGTAGTAGCTGAGGCAGGTAGCCAGTAGAAACCGGTCTCTTTTATCAAGGTTTGGGTCAGGTGGCATGGATCATCTAATCAGATGCATCAGGCATTGGTGAGTGGAAATCCTGGCTGATCCACGCCTGATTCATCTTGACAAAGGTCAGTCTCTCCACATTTTGGGTGGACAGGCGAGTTCTTCTTGGGGTAACTATGGCCCCCGCCGCACTAAGCACTTGCTCCATTGCCACACTACTGGCCGGGGATGTCAGCTTTTCCGAGGGCAAACTCGGCCAGTTTGGCTGCGCAGTAGTCCAGCGGACTTCAATGACACCTGGCAGGGTGCACTCCAAGTATGCCACCACCTGCTGGTTCAGGTCCTGCTCTATATCTAGCAGCTGGTGAGTAGTTTCTTCACTATGCGGGTGAAAAAAACTGCTCATCAGCGACTCTAGACTGCCATCCCACCCCTCCCCAGCAACCATGGCAGTGGAATGTGAGTGCAGAGGGCCCCCCCAGTCAGACCTGGGAGAGGATGGACAATGGCGCAGATAGGCAGCGGCCAACTGACTACATAGGATGTCTTTGTAGTAGTTCAGTTTGTCCTCCCTCTCAGCGGGTGTAAAAAAGGCCCCCATTTTGGACTGGTAGCGAGGGTCCAACATATGGAGGGTGGAATTCCAACGGGTGGAAATGTCGCATATCAGCCTATGTTGGGGGATGCCGTTCTGCCGCTGCAGCTCAAGGGTGTGCTTTGTGGTATATGAGTGGCTGAAGTGCATGCAAAGTTTCCTGGCCATTTCTATGATGTCTTGCAGATGGGTGGAAGACTTCAGGAACCGCTTGACAACCATATTGAAGACGTGTCCCATGCAGGGTGCATGGCTCAGCCCTCCCTGACGCAGCGAAGACCGTTGTCGGTCACCATGGTTCCGATTTTGAGTTGTCGCAGTGAAAGCCATGATTCGTTTTCTTGATGAATCACACGGAGCAGTTCCTCCCCTGATTGACACCGTTCCCCCAGGCAAACCAGGTGCGGAACATCGTGACACCGCCGTGCCCTGCACATGTGGTATGCTGGAGGGGCAGTGTGAATTGTCCTTGCAGTGGAGGATGAGGACACGGTGGACGTTGTCACAGGCAATGGAGTGAGAACATGGAGGCGGAAGGGGTGTCACGTGGCCAAGTTGCTGGTGTGGCTGTGCAGAAATCACATTCACCCAGTGGGCCGTAAAGGACATGTATTGTCCCTGACCGTAGTTACAGCTCCACACGTCGGTGCTGCCCTGCACTTTTGCAGTAACCGACAGGCTCAAGGAATGGCCCACCTTCTGTTCTACATATTTGTGCAGGACTGGTACTACCTTTATCGCAAAGAAATGACGGCTTGGGACTCCCCAGCTCGGGTCGGCACAAGCCATCAGTTCTCTGAAAGGTGCAGAGTCCACCACTTGGAAGAAAGGGAGGGAGGGAGGGACTGCAGCACCAGCAACTTAGACAGGAGTACATTCAGCTTCTGCGCCATTGAATGAGTGCATGCATACTGTTGTCTCTTAACAATCACTTTGGTGATCCATTGCTGACGGAATGACTGACAAGGAGTAGGAGCAGTAGCATCTAGACCAGCAGAAGATGGAAATGACATACAGCTCCCTTTGGCTGAGGTGGTGGAGCCTTGACTGCCTGAAAGCCGGTGCGTATCACTGGGTGATGCAGCAGTTGCTGCGGCAGGCTGGACCACCACATCGGAGCCACGGTTCTCCCAGGCCATCTTATGGTGACGCTGCATATGTTGGCACAGGGCCGTGGTGCCAACCTTGCCACCATGGCCACGCTTCACCTTCTGCCCACATATTCTACATATGGCCATGTTAACCTCCTCCAGCAGCTTAACAAAAAACTGCCACACTGGATAGGTGATTTTCCCCTACTTCCCTGGCAGGTAGGCTTCTGCGAAGCAGGTAGTCTACCACATATTCTACATATGGCCATGTTAACCTCCTCCGGTGGCTTAACAAAAAATTGCCACTTCCCCGAGTAGGTGATTTTCCCCCCAACACTCCGCACTGACTGAGTGCTACCGCGGCTGCCTTCGTGAACCCCTGCACCACTATTTCCGGGGCAGGTAGGCTGCTGCGAAGCAGGTAGTCTACCCCGGGCACGTTTAGCTCCTGACCTCCCATTGCTGCCAGCCTGCTGACTACAAGCCATGCTACCACCTTGCTGGCCCTGCCGCTGCCTCAAGGGCAACCTGCTACCCTCTTCTCTTGAAGATGATGAAGCCCCTTCTTCACCCGGCTCCCAAGTGCGATCGGCTTCATCAACATCGAGTAGTGTATGCACGTCACTGATGTCCTCCTCAACGGTCTCTGGGTCAGGAGCCTGACCACTTGCAACACCACCTCCCACTCCACTCTCCTCATCACTACTTGCCCGGCTAGTGGAGGAAGCGGTAGATGTCTCCTCCAGGCCTTGGCTGGGCAGTAACTGCTGACTTTCCTCCACTAGCTCGTCCTGTAAAGTGGAGCTGAGCCCACAGCATACAATACTTCTGTGGCTGAGGGAACAGCAAAGGAAAGAGGCAAGTTGAGGACAGGTGAGGGCACAGGGTCTGCTCCCGGGCCATGCCAACTAAGGGTTGTGTCTGACGAACCCATCAACTGTTGGCTGGGGGTGTCTGATGTCACATGGGACTAAGTGGATGACCGAGTTAACCAATCAAGAATCGCTGGTCAAGACACGACCGCTAGATGACACCGGGAGCTCAGGCCTCTGGCTGTGACTCCTGCTGACACATCTCCTTACTCTGGTGCGACCTTTGCCTGCGCCAGAAACATTTAGGCCTCTGCCACTCCTCTGTGCATGGCCTGGTACTTCTTTGTCTGACATACTTTTACTTGAACTAAATAAATTAAAAGCAAATTAAAACACACCTAAAAGTGATGAACATATTTTTATTTTTGTACAGAAATAGGCAACTAAAGGCTTTTACCACAAATAACTGCAACAGTGAACTGCATATATATATTTTTTTTTTTGTACTCAAATACTTTACTAAACCCTTTCACCACATATAACTGCAGAAGTAAACTGAGAATTTTTTTTATTTTTGTACTGAAATAGGCCACTAAACGCTTTCACCACAAATAACTGCAACAGTGAAGTGTGTATATATTTTTCTTTTTGTACTGAAATAGGCCACTAAACGCTTTCACCACAAATAACTGCAACAGTGAAGGTCATATATATTTTTCTTTTTGTAGTGAAATAGGCCACTAAACGCTTTCACAACAAATAACTGCAACAGTGAAGTGCGTAGATATTTTTCTTTTTGTACTGAGAATAGGCCACTAAACGCTTTCACCATATATAACTGCAGAAGTGAAATGCGTATATATTTTTCTTTTTCCACAGATATAAGCCACTAAAGGCTTTTCAACATAGCATTTGCACCCCAATAACAAGAACAAAATTGATGGAATGACATAGCTGTATAATGGCTATTTGGATCCCCAAATAATCTTTCCCTGCACTTGTAAATCGCTTTTCTAGCACTGTCCCTAGCGCCTTCTGACGTCTCTTCCTGCACTAAGATGCTGTGAAATGATTTCTTCCTATTCTTTCCCTGCACTTATAAATAGTTTTTTCAGTTTTTTTCTCACAATGAGGTTTTTCCTATCACTCTCCTTAGCGCCTGCAGACGTCTCTCCCTGCACTCACAACGCTGTAAAATGTCTTAATCCAAGATGGCTGAGGCTATTTATAGGACTGTGACATCACAGGGCTGGCTGGCTGCTGATTGGCTGCATGCATGGCATTATGGGTCATCCCGCCTTCCCAGAGTTCCTTGCCCCATTTCCTCATATGCGTATCCACCATTTTAGAAAAAATTGCGATTCGTTACCACGATTTGCAAGGAAATTCGGATTCGTTGCGAATCTAATTTTTTCTGAAATTCGCATAGAATTCCATTGTCAGCTTCGATTCGCTCATCTCTAGCAGCAAACTACAAGTTAAGAAGATGAAGAAAAGATTTTTTATTGGGGGCTGATCAGAGCACTACATTGGAAGCAATACTAAATACTAACTAACAGGCGCACAATTCATTTTTTATACACTTATCCTTCATATAATGACCTCCTGCTCTACAAACCCCAGTGGTTTCAACTCTGGGCAAGGTGGTGAAATGATTATGAAAACAACATATAGTATTATAATTGCTACAATTCTAATATTCTTTGCGAATACAACATGAAATCTGACGTAGTAGAACGGTTAGCACTAAGTGATGCAACATACACCAACTGATTTTCCGACACAACCACACTTTGGCAGCTGATAAGGAGGGTCTTGGGGTCATTTATGCCACTGAACAAAAGGATGGGAACATTCTTATTAGCAAACTTGATCCTATTACTGGTCCACCACCCTATACAAACCAAGTGTCATCAATACTTTTATGACCTGTGGGGTGTTGTATGCTACTGACTGAAGTTGTTCCTAAATTCAATATTAGTATACAAATATATTCATATTGTGGCTATGTGTGGCAATACCTGCTGTGAAATAAAATTTTATTGCCGAAAAAATGATTAGCCTTTTGAAACAAGTGATATTTAGAAAGAGATTTTGGGGACGCAATTAATCCTATCATTTTTTTCAGATCCAACAATTTCCAAATATTAGTAATATTGACCAGCCATTGACATAACAGATTAAATATTTCAATATGGAAATATGAAAAAGAGGATAAAAGAAAGAGGTTCCAAAATTATTTGGTGAAAATATTAATTATGTATCATTTGACATATATTCAATCTAATTCCATTTTCACCAGACTGAAGTATATATACTAGACACAAACATTGTAGCTATTTTAAACGAGTAACCATATTAGTCTTATGCGATCCCGACCTGTTTTGCCTCACTAGGCTTCCTCAGGGGACTGAAAGCTTTAAGACTGTATGGTCTGCATATAAGTTCAAGAAAAGAAGAAACAATAAAATGTACAGTAGTGTTACATCATGGTATATATAGAGAAATTACAATGTAAAGGTTTTTAATGTAGGGTAGATGGAGTGATTATGTATTGTATTGAATATGTATTAAGAACTAATTGCTTTTAGATCTTTGATACAAATGTATATTAATGTCATATTGCTATATGTTTTTGACATATAGCAATATGACAAATAGACATCACATATAAATGTAACAATAAAAATATATGTACATCTTGATACTTTTTAACATGATAAACTATTTGCGTATGTCACGTGATTCAATGTGCAGACAGTAGTTTAGGTAATTTACAAATGCATACTTAAAGCTTAACAAGGAAGTTACATATAGGGTGCCTAAAAGGCTACTTTTACATTTAGGTAGTTGAGAGTAAAAAAGCATGAATGGTCATCTTTGTTTTAGGGATGTGGATAGGGTGAATCATGACAATTATTGGATTGCTGATAGGAGTGAGATAGAGTTATGATTTTATGATTATACTATAGTTTGATTACATAGTCAAGACTCCAAGGCTTTAAATCAATGAGTACATACCCAATGGATGCGATTGTGCAGATACAGGTAAGCAGAGAAAACGACAGACATGAAGTCATCAACTTATCATCTTACAAACTGATCTAGAATAAAAGTCCTGAAAACGGATCTCTCTTTTTGCCCATTTCAGGAACTAGACAAGTTTGAAATTATCAAAAATATCAATCTTTTTGCCAGAAATTTGACCCTCAAAATGATGTTTGATAAATCCAATGAGAATCTGTTACCATACCAATCCGATTTATACAAAAACTTTAACACACAAGATTTCAGGACATTGAAAGATCTCAATGAATTATTTATGGAAAATCAGTTACAACCATCAACACACCAATGGAAATTGGACCCACCAGTAACCCAGACTCCCTATTGTAGAAAACACCCAAATCGAACTTCTTTCCTTCCATTTCCTTCAACCCCTACATACAAACATTTGTGAACATCACTACGGAAATAATCTTGAACAGTGACAAATAACTAGCCACATTTGATAGTATTTTTTCTCTCCATCACACCAAAAAGCCCTCAAGAAACTAAAACAAAAAGGGTTATAAAACCCTTGGCCAAGGGTGGTAACATTGTTGTTCCTAATATAGAACAATATAGGCAGATTTGCTACCAAATTCTGAACAAGGAATGGTACACAATAATTTCTAAAAACAACATCCTAGAGTATAACCAAGAGTACAACAAGATTATTTGACAGGAATTTTCAGCAAACATTACTGATGCCAAAACAGAATACCTAACTAATAAACATACAATTCTACCTACCTTTTACAAACTGTCAAAAGTACACAGGAACTTACTACGTCCCACTGGACAACCGATAGTCTCAGGCATTGGCTCAATAGAAGCCAATGCTAGCGAGCTTATTGATTCATACTTACGTCCCCTGGTTACCAAACTCATGTCCTACCTTCAGGACACTAATGATGTATTAAAATTCATCCATAACTTATCAGTCCCAGCCAAATTTCACCATAGTCACTATTGATGTAGAAGCACAGTACAGTAGTATACCGCATAGGTTAGATATTAAAACCATCGCCAAATGCTCCAAGAAGTGTACCCAACAGCCCTAATTTCCTGTTATTCTGCCCTTTTTAGATTTATACATTAGAATTGACAAAAAGCATCACAACAAAACTGCGGGTAACATAGTTCTTCATGTAAATAGTGCGCACCTCAAAATTTGAAACCGTTTAGCCAATGTCTGAGACTTAAGAGAAACTGCACTACAGATGCAGATTTTAAACATGAGGCAAAATTACTATGAGAGGCTTTTACAGCGGGGATACTACAATAGTCTTCTCAAAAGATCTTATAAAAAAGAGTTCTGAAACACCAAAGGACAGATCTTCTCTTTAAGACACACACCACTCAAAATGAATCTCCACGCACGACACGCATCATTACCAAGTACAAAAGAAATTTCAGTTTCATATACAGTACTAAAATCAGTAAATTTATTGGAGACAAGCCATCAATTACATATAGAAAATCAACAACTGGTATTTTTAGCCTAAATCCCCAGGCACCTTCAAATGTGGCCATTGCGACCAGTGCCACTGAATTAAATAATCCCTAACCATCACATTACTAAATGGCAAGGACCATAGACCCCTACATTATATAGACTGCACCATGGCTGGAGTGATATATTTGATTACATGCAATTGTGGTGCCTTAGAAAACGGGTCTATGAACATATCCACTCAATTACTATATAAAGAGTCACTACACCAATATGTTATCATGTGGGAACAAAGCATCAGTACAACACACATCTGTGTTCTCAGGATTCTCAGGATTAGAATACGTACCACATAATACATATTCAATACAATACGTAATGACTCTATATTCCCCGCATTAATTAACTTTACACAGTAATTTCTCTATATATACTATGATGTAAGACTACTGTACATTTTATTGTTGTTTCTTTTCTTGAACATACATGCAGACCATACAGTCCTTAAGCTTACACTACCCTGAGGAAGCCTAGTGAGGCGAAACGTGTCAAAATCGCATAAGACTATATGGTTGGTATAATATGGTTTAAAATAGCTACAATGTTTGTGTCTAGTATATATACTCCAGTCTGGTGAAAGCGGAACTAGATTGGATATATGTCAAATGATCAATGTATTATAATTATGTTTGAAACCAATAATGTAGTAATACATAATTAATTTTTTCACCAAATAATTTTGGAGCTAGGACCTTTTGTCCTCTTGTCATGTTTTGTAGATGTAGCTCTGCTTTATAACTGTAGGGAAATAATTTTTTTAACCTCACTTTGATTCATTATGGAAATTTTAAATCTTGACAAACCTCAAGAAATACTAAACGAGAATAATGATTTTGTTCATTTCTGAAAGTTTTTCTAGACAAATGTCAGGGCTAAATATACATTTTGATAATTCTAATACTGGCATAATTGCAAAAAAGGACAAAAAACTCAAACAAGTTTGCAGGACATTTCTTAATAGTATTGCATATATTGGAATTTGAGAAACAGGACAGGGTTCAGAGATTGCCAAAATTCCTCATGAAACTTTGCTAACACTGAAGACGAATCTTATACAGATACAGGCTTATACTTTTACAGGCCTTCATACACATCTAAAAGGACTGATTCTGCTTTCATTCCCATAATAATGTTTAATAGGGTAAAACCGATCTAAAGGTAATGCCTAAAGAAACTGAAGGTGTAAAAATCGTTAGTTCCCAAATACTAACACTGTATCACCTACCATTGACAAACAATCTTCCCAACAGGGAAGATATAAACAATGATTCACATTTCTCTGATGTATCTCCTATTAACACTCCTAGAGAAACACAAAGGGGAATGTTACTTCTTCTCAAATTGGTGTACCCTCACTGGTTACTCCTTATCACAAACTCCTGCCACATTTTTAGGGAACAGCACAATTATCAAACAATCAAACTGTCTGCAAAGGCTTCAGAATGAAGCAATATTTAACAAAACCAACAATATAAAAATAGAAATAATCTATTAAACCATAACCTAACTCCAACTGAAGTGGAAACCAGGACTAAGTTTGTGCCCTATACTAGTGATACATTTGAAGTCATCAAGGATGACCATTTGTTTGTGAGAAAGTTATTTTATGGGGTAATCTGTGATAAAAATGTGAAAGACCCTGAGCTTGACTTCTCAACTCATTAGGTACACCATAGATCGGCTTTACAGGATTTGACACGATTATTTAAGGAAAGTACAATGTGAGAAATTAGTCTTGCATGGTGGATCTGAGAAAGTATCTTTGGAGACTGTTCAACTTTATAAATCGTATACAAAGTTTGGACATAAATCCTCTAAATTTCCCAATTAGTAATAAATATTACATATTTATACCTTTGTAAAATTAGTCAACAATGAAATCTAAAAATGTGAATTTATTTGAAACAGACACAAAATCTAATCAAAGTTCAATTTGAAGTAATATGAGACTTAACAAGATGATGATTTGGTCATTAAGCCCTTGAATAAAAGAAACAATTTAGTGCTAATGAACAACCTTGATTATGAAACGATGTATCTTAAAATCTTAAACAATAGTCACTGGTACAAAAAGATCCATCTAGGATTATAGATAAATACTGCCAGGAATACTACACTCTAATATTACTACAATCCAATCATTTTTGAACATTCATTGTCTAAGACTACTCCTAAAATACATGAGGAAAAACAAAATCTTCCAGGTCGCCCCTTTATATCTGAAGAAGGCTGTGTTACAGCTAATGCCAGCTATTTACTTAAAACCTGTTTGAGGCCCCATGCGCCAGGCTTATCTTCAGGATACTTTCGTTTTTTTGCAAACACTAGAAGAAATTTCTGTACCAAAAGAAGCCATTCTTGTTTCAAGACATAGAGGCATAATATTGTAATATTCTATACAAAGGCATCAGGACAATTGAAAAACTTGATGGAAACCTACGTTGATACGGCGGTTGAATAATTTTGTTCTTCACTTCTAGAATATAATCTTACAAGAAACATCTTTACCTTTAACAATATCCATTATCTCCAGGTACCCACACTGTGCCCTCACTTATGCCAACCAGTATGTGGGGGGTTGAGAGTGTAAATTTTTGGCTGCTGCTGATGAACTATCCTATTGTTTACAATTAATTTTGCATTGGAGAAGAACTGCTCATCTGGATCGCTGGCCAGTCTTCCCTCATCCCCTGTATGGCTTGAGTCAAAATATAAACAAGGAGAGCGGGCTAGAGTTCCTTCGGTTAGAAATCCCCGACCAGGGCATGTGCATAAGCATTAGTCCAATATGCATCTAAGCATAAACATTAGACAAACGCTCTTTCCCCACGTTTTCAGGTGGGAGAGAACACCAAGGAAACCCTGTAGCTGCCTCTTCAAGCCACCTCCTACAATGCTCCTTAAGGAACAAGTCCAAACTTCTATAATTACAAGGTAACCCCATATATTGTCTTTTATTAGCTTTAGGATATATTCTGGCAATAAAATTTCCCCATTATTGGAAATTACAAGCCCAGTAAATACTTTTTTTAAATTCACTTAATTTTCCTTGTCACAATTATCCTTCTGTGTGGATAATTTTTTCAGTAGATATCTTCTCTAAGAACCCATAAGAGTGTTATCTTAATTTATACTGATATTATTGTTTTTATACCCAACTATATATCTATATATCTTGCCCACAATACTATTTATTATACATATATGGTTTTTTATACATGACCCTGACTTAGGCTAGAACCTGATTATATAGTATATCTTAATAGGTTGTAGCTTGGATTGGTTATTTCATAGAATTTTTTCAATACTTTTATGGTCTATTTAGTATTCTTATGACAGTATATAAAAGTGCCCTCAATCTCATTTTGATTGACCTTTTAATACCATATTACTATATTTTTCTTTTAACCTTTAACCACCTGAGCGTTACACTGAGGTCTAGATTTCTGTACCAAAAGTGATCCACTGTTTTTCATGAAATTTTTTTTTAAATTGTAGACCTGTAACTTACAGAAATATGTCCGAACAGGGGTTCTAGTAGATAATATGAATATAAA
>NC_092871.1:15294402-15368425 GCF_032062135.1 Pyxicephalus adspersus
ACGACGCTGGATGAGCACAGGGGGACCAGGTAAGTAAGAATGGGAAAAATCTCGGGGTTAACCATCCTAGCCATTTCTTTTTGCCCGTACGAAGGTCGGGCTTAACGGCAAGGAGGTTAACATCCATCACTAGCTATCATATTACCACACATTTATTTTAACCTTAACATGTATATCCAACTAATACATACCTTTATATACACCCATTTACTTATTTCATACATTTATTTACCCATTTACCCTTATCCACACTACATAGTGTATACATCATTTACCCATAATATACACCTATATACTATATATACACCTATATTATATACACCTATATACTATAGACACTGTAATACACACTAATTACCACATATTCACATTTCTAAATTGTACAATATTGTATCATAATATTTGGGATGGATTCTCAAATATAATTTGGTACACAATTGTTTATGTATATATTTTCTTGAACTTTACCCTTATGATTTATTATGTTTTCAAAATTACTTATATTGTTTATTACTTAGCATTACACTGGTAGCCACAAAATACCACTCTGGATGTCCATTGGGCGATTTGTGTCGGGATTGGAGACCTCCTTTACCTCATGTGAAATCTCCAGATTAGGTTAGGAGTTAACCTGTTTAGTAAAGACCATGAATTTTGTATTTGCTAACTACCGATACTTGTTAACTATGTTCTACTAAATATGTTCAAATACTATTTGCACCAACTACCTATTGTACCAGCCTAGCTTATTTTTTATTTTTATACCTCATTATTGTCGAAAAAAATCTTTTTGCTGGCCCTTTTGAAAAAAAACCCTCTGCTCTCTTCTATTTATTTATTTTGTTCTCTACCAAGAGGGTGGCCGCTTTAGGACTGTACAAGGGTAATACCAGTTTCTAACCTAATCCTTACTCCGACTAAGTAAAACAATTTTGAAAGAAGATTTACAAACATGTGTACCCTATAATTATTACCCCAATATGTAGACATGTAGCATACTATCATGATCATGCCAATAATTGCCTAAACTTTGCAGCACTGGAAAGAATATATTTAGACCCCAGAAGGGGAGATTTTGATATATGATTATTACAAGATAAAAAAAAGCTGGATTCCTAAATTAAAAGCTACTGTCCTTCCAGGCTTGCATGATGTTCTAACTTTTAGCTCCTTCCTTTAAATTATGTATGATATAAGGGGATAGGCTCAGATAATGGACCGTTATTATATACAAAACCCAACTATCCTTCTCTTCCTCCTCCAGGTAATGGTAGGTTAAAAGAAAGACCTCTTTTCGGTGGACAAAATGTATCATGTCTAGCACTCGGGCCTTCCAGCACTAAAATCCCTGCCTATCAGGCTTCAATACTTTATTTACTTCAATTCAGCAGGTGGGAGCTGAATTGAGAGAAAACCCAAAATAGGGAGTAGATATACCTTGCAATTTACTAGGCGGATGAGAATAAAGGAATAGGTTCAGAATGACCAAGAACAAACTATTCTACAGTGTCAGGTACAGAACCCAGGTCATGCAAAGAGGTCTGTATCCATACTTTAGGTAGGCACTCTGTCTACGCCACTTCACTTCCAGATCTCAGAAGAAACCCTCAAGGACACATTCCTTTATTTTATCGGAAGCCTGCCTAGACATTGTCAGTAGTGCATACAGGCACATGGGAGCCATAAATGGTATTGTGATGAAATTCACACAAGTTCAGTTATTCTGGGAATTTAGTTGTTTTTTATTTTGATGTTGATTGTGTGCTTTTGAATCCAGTTCTTAGTAGGGTAATGATTTTGGTTTCTATTGAATCTGGCAATCCAGCCAGTGAACATACCTAAAAGGGGTTAAATGGGCAAATCTAGGCCATTTAAACCTTTTTCAAAAATCTGAATGCCGGTTCGGGATTATGACTTGAACTCTGATTACTCTTCCACTTTGACCAAAATCATTCCAACTTAGAAGATTTTAGAATTTTTTCCAAACTCTATATGTAAGAGGGCCTAGCCACTCCAATGCTATAGATCTGTAGTGTGGGATCTCTAATGCCTCTGACTACAAATTATTTTCTTCATATTCTGAATTATAAATTCTGGTTCATACAAAAGAAAAAACAAAGTATCTATTAATAATGCAGTTGGTGAAGTTACCTCTATTCCCATGCGTTGTGTACTCTGGTGGCCAACCTGTGGCCCAAGAGATGCATGGGGGCTTTTGGTATTAATAGTGCAGCCCTTGTGGTCATTAGTCTGTATTTGGTACCTTAACTAGTCAGTAAAGGGAAAATATTTGTTTGAAAAGTTTTAGTAGTTAAAAGGTTTGAATATTTTCTTTCATGTATATACTGTACTATTCATAAAAGCAAAACTCTTCTTCAGTTCGTCCCAAACCCAAAAAAATTTGGCTGGACTGGAAAACGTAAAATTTAAAGGTATGCTTGTGAAAAATGTTCTGATTCCTTTTAAAGCAACCCTACTACATATGCAATATACAAAATATCTCTACTCCAACTTCCTTCCAAAAAATGCTCATTAGCTGTCTGTTAAAATTCAGAACCATTATCTCTGAAACCATAAATTTATTTACACAGTTATTAGAATATCATAGTCCAAATTAAATGTAATCAGGCAGTTTGTTTATTTATTTATCAAAATTAAATCATTAACCTCCTGAGCGTTACACTGGGTAAGTATGGATGGGAAAAATCTCGGGGTTAACCATCCTAGCCGTTTTTTTTGCCCGTACGAAGGTCGGGCTTAACGGCTAGGTGGTTAATAACCTTGTTATCTTTCTCAGTTTTTTTACTTACCACTTTTTGTAAAAACCAATGGGAAACATGGGTGTGGAACGTTCTTCTATAGGTATATATATGGGGACAGGAGATGCTGATCTGTACAGAAGACCAGAAGAGGCACCATGTATACCTTCATTCTTCTGCTCACCATCTGGGAGGCTCAAGTTGTCACCTTGGTAAGATATCAAAGACTATGGCCCTAATTCATCAAGCGGAATCGGATGATCGCTCGTGCATTCGTATTCGCGATCCGAAATCGTACGCCGTCGCGCTATTCAGCAACTAAAAAGCTCGCGGCTTGAGCCGCGCATCTCCGGCAGCTTTACACTGGCGAGCTTGCATTAAAAGTCACTGTTCCCCTAAAAAGACATTCTTTCTAATGGCACACATATTACCCTTAGCCCTAAAAAAAATTGTTTGCGCTGTTTAAATGTTTTAATTGCGCAGCTGAAATCTAATCGCCTTACTTGGCAGATTCGCGACCCCTATTGCTTATTATTATCAAGGCAGGTGTACGAGCGCACTCGACTCCAGACCGCAGGAGACCGCGGGAAACCGCGCTCGCTGGTCGCGCGTACTTTCGCGCTTCCAGCGAGCGCGGATTTCTTTGATTAATCAGGGCCTATGTCTTTAACTGTGATGCTATTTAAAAAATTTTTTCCTATAAAATGTAATTTGTTTTCTGAGTCCTATTTCAGTATATACTGCAGGTAGAACTATCTACAGTTACTTCTGTATTTAATGATCATGACTTCACAAGTCAGTTTGAACACTTTTTATAAACAATACAAAAATACTCTAATTTAATTTTGAACTAGTCAACACAAAATTAATCAATAACACAAATTGTTTGTTTAGCTGGTTCTATAAATCTAGAACAGTATTTATTTGTATGAATGGTTCACCTATACTTGTGCTGTTGGTGGATGTGGTAGTGGTGCTAGGGTGGTGGTCCAATATATGCTTGGCATCAGAAAAAGGTGACTAAAAGAGATCTAAATATAGAATTCACACTAGTGTAGTATAGTGTAGTTCATCTAAAGATAAAAATTCATTTTGTTTTACTGTAAACTTTTTCAACATGGCATACAATCATTGCCAAACATCCAGTATTTGTAATTACTTTTTACCAGTTTGTCATAAAGAAATGGAGCTCTTCTATATGCAATAAGAGATTTACCAGGCACAAAAATATTAAAAATCTTGTTAGCAATGGCCAATATTTTTGGCAAATTTCTTTCACTGCATGTTGCTTTGAGTACTTTGTCATAATATGCATTGCACTGTGTGATTTTGCAGCTGCATCCTTGGCCCTAAACAGGAGACTACCTCATGTTGTCCTTTGGTACACTTTGTTTAGGTGCTAAACATTATCATCAACAATAAAATTTCCCTTGGGTAAGTGTAAAAAAATGCTGTGATTCTATGTGGTGAGCAAACAACTTTTAGAACAACCTATGGACTTTGTTAGGAAAATTGGGAGAACATTTCCTCTTTGTACTTGAAATAATTTTTGTTGATTTACTTGGTTAATAGCCAAACTATCTTAACACCTGGCAAACTTTATTAGCTACAATAGAAGAACATTTCCCTTGGGCAAGTGTAAATAAATGCTGTGATTTAACTTGGTGAGCAAATAATTTTTAGAACAAAAATTATAAAACAAATTTCTGTGAACATTTCCTGTTTGTAACTGGAAAAAATGTTGTGATTTCACTTGGTTAATAGCCAAACACCTGGCAAACCTTATAAGCTACAATTTTCCTTTTCCACCTTAGGTCTATGTTATATTAAACCTATAAACTGATGCAATGTTACCTTGTGTGTCATTCATTTATTTACCTTTTAATAGCTAGCAATCCCTAAAAGCTGCTTTGAACTGTTCTGGCCAGCACAGCACTGTAAAATGGTTCCTTGTGTTGGTTTGCCTTGTCTTTTATAGAGGGCTGTAGTGACATTGGCCCTCTGTAACGACATAGGAAAGCATGACAACTGACTGCCTGTAAGAGAGAAATGTTATCCAAACTCAATGAATGTAAAATCTGGGTTGGAATCGAGACCAACCTTATTTATTCAAGCACTTTACAAGTACTTGGAAATAGGATACCTTTTTTTCTCTAGCTGGAAATGTGAATTCTGCCCTTGCAGTTCATTGATCTACATGGAAAAGAAATAGAAAAAGTGAAATAAAGGCAGGGGATATGTGGCCAAGTATGACACATTATAAAATGCATTGCATTCCAAACCAACAAGACTATAAAGTCATTTAAACATACTGTGTAACTGCAACTCAAAGACGATGAAAGTGATTCTAAGAAAATTGATTATATTTGTACAAAGTCTATCTGGGAGTGTATCCATTTCTAAGCATTTAGATAAGGTTTTCAGAAAAACTATGTAGCATGAAGAACTTTTTGCCAAAACTGGAAAAAATAATGCAAAGCATCCCCTGATAAAAAAATGAAAAGTAGTACCAGTGTATTTAACACTTTGTTGCAATAATGTGCAGAAACCAGTCTTTATATATATATATATATATATATAATTAAATTTTGTTGTGGTAGCAATACGTTCATATCTGTTTTTTCTATTTTCATAAGACACAGAACTTGATCACTGAATCTGGGGTCCTGGATGAGAATGGAGTCTGTTACTGCACAGTCAACCTCCCAGATACCACCTTCCCGGTAGACCGTTTTGAAAAGCTGGAGATAGCAAACCAAAACTTGACAATTACTGTTCAGAAGGAAATTACTAAGGTATAATTCACACATAACTTCTTTATAAACTAAGGATTATATATTAAACATTTAATTAATTCCCTAAGGCAGAATTTTTAAACCAAAATTCTGTTATTTTTCCTCATAAGAAAATTTTCAACAAGTACATAATATTGTTTTCAGCTCACTTATGCTAGCAGTCCTACCAGTAGTAATACAAATATGATATTTCTCTACAGATCTTCATCTATCAGAGCACACTGATTGTTTACATAGAACAACTGAAGAATCTGACCAAACGTGTGGAGATCATGGAGAATGGAGGTCTCTCCTACACTGAGCTGGAGTTTGAACTCATCAAGTTGGAAATCAAAGAAATGGAGACTCTCATATTGCAGCTAAAAGCATCATTCAATGGCTCCAGCGTTATAATAGAGACTCTCCACCAGGAGGTAAGAAAAATTAGGTTTTCTAATAGTATTGTAAACACCTTGTTTACTTTCATCTGAATGGTGCAATCCTAAAAGTTATTTCTGTGCTTAAAAAAAATCTTTCACCTTTTATTTCAACAAAAAATATTGCATGAGGGTATATGTGTATCTAATATATTTCATGTATGTTACTTACCCATAAACGCCTTCCTAGTTACCTAGTAAGGTACTACCAGAGGAATGGAGCCTTGCCAGAGGGAAAGGCTATGAAAGATGATGGACTGGAAACGATGATATTGGCAAATTGGTCTAGCCAGTTCAGAAGCACTTTGCAAATTATTAATACAAATTATATAGAAAGCAAAACACTGGAGGTTAGCAAAATATTTGATTATTTTACCAGAAAATGGTAATTTGTTGACTTTACAGAAACTCTGTCACTTTGGTCATTCATATGACTTGCTCAGTAAAACTATTTAAATTCAACTACAAATGAAATTTGGAAATTTTTCACCAAAACTTTTTTACCAAATAGATCTTGATTGAGGTTTAATGAAATTATCAAACAAAGACAAAAAATAGAATACAAGTTTAAGCATAGATACAAAATAAAGAAAATTAGAAAAAAGAAAGATGGTGGATCTAGACTGTAAACGTTTGTGTCAACAGGCTTTAATTAGAAGAAGTGTGTAGGGAGGAGGGTCACTGTAAAGTGTATGTTCATCAAAAGTGGTAAGGAACTGCCACGGTGCACCAAGCAAGTGAGGAGTGACTGGGACATGCAAGATGGAGCATCTGACCAAATAAAGAAGAGGAGAGGTAAGAAAGAGAAGAAGGAAACAGGGGCAGGTGGCACAGAGAAAACATAAACTTTATAAAAAAAACTCTGAATTCCAAAATATGTCGGAACTCTCAACCAATCCAACGGATTCAATCCACCACGGTTTTTTTCATTTTCATGTACCTTAACTTAGACAATGGCAACAAAATGTTCACCTCATCCCTACCACAACACACTGTCCTGTATTACCAGTCAGTCATCGGTGCTCTTTTCATAATGTACTCCTCTGAATAAATGCCAGGTTTATAGAAGGGACAATCTCACCAATCACTACAGGGAAGAATCATGTCAAATGTAAAACCAGCCACAAATGGATTGCTCACTTTTAGAACTGCTTACCATTTTGTTTTTCTCTCTTTTAGATCCGTAATATTTCTATTATGGTGAACCAGTTGGAAATTTATGATAAGAACAACGTGTTGGTGATCAGACGGGAAGTTGAAGCTCTGAAGAAACGCTTAGAGGAGTGTGAGAAGAACAATACAAAACCAAACTATCCTTCTCTTCCTTCACCAGATATTGGTTGCGATAAGTTACGATAGTTCCAAGTATCTAGCGTGGTACCCTTATATCCTTCAATGTGATTTAATATCACTCAAAAATAATAAAAATAACGAGTTTTCTGATGTGAATACTTGTACTGGGTCAGATACTTGCAAATGACCAAAGCCCAAATAAATCCAAACCAAAACAAGGCTCATTCTAATAGCAATCAGTTAAATAACACAAACAGCACATGAGAAGCAAAGGAATAGAAATATAACCTGTTTAATGGACTAATCTTGCACACTGCACTACATTCTGATTCCTCTTTCTTCTGAATTCATCTGGTGCAGGGGACCATATGATACCCACAACAGGAACATCAGAACATGTCAGAATACATTTCCTAGCTTCCCTGGTATATACCAGAAAGCAGATGTATACATGAGGAGGCAGGAGTAGAAGTGATTCACGAGAGGTAGGTGTTAAACAATTATCTGGTAACAGAAATCTAGTAGACGAGAGACGTCACACAGCCAAACAGCTAGAACACAGAAAAGTTACAGAATAGTGTTTATTTTTGTAAAATTAATTTCCAGTGGTAATACTTACCACTTTTGAAAGTGTGTAGGGAGGAGGGTCATTTGAAATTTTACCTTGTTCAATTTGGGTTTTGTTGGGTTTTGAAGCAGGACTCCAGGCAAAAACTGGTATTTAGGTATATTATTTAAAAAACAACAAATAATATAAAAGTAATTAATTTTGTGTGCATATGAAATATAGATTACCCCCTCATTATCCTTTTTTTAATTACAGTCCACTTCCATCCTTGCGTATTCTGCTTCAACAATCAATACATATTTTGCTTTTCCTATGATTACTCTCATCCTAGATGTTCACAAAACAAATGGTTGCTGTCTTACATGTGGTCGGGGTCATCAGTGTGCTTAGTCAATGCAAAAAAAAACAATGGGGTTACTTTATTGTTTCTCCCCAGTAGTATATACTCACCTTCCTGTTGCTCCCAAGCAACTCCATTTAGACATCAGCATTGTCTGATCACCGGTCAGAGCTTACACAAAGCTGAATTTGGCTAATTTCCCATGTCACAATGTTAGGTCAATCGTCAAGCATTATCACTGTACCATGGGAGGAAGAGAAGAAAGTCCCATACTTCTCCACACCCAGAAGTAATAGCAGTTATTTTCAATAATGTAAAAAAAAAGTGCTTGATCTCACGCATGTGTAGTGAGATTACATTTTCAGGAAGATACCTAACTCATTCTCGTGCCTGCACAGTGCGAGTTCAGGTGATGTGAGAAAAAGCATGGAAGAAGACGGCAAAACTGATGCTACCATGAACGCCATAAAGAAAAGAGAAACTGAGCCAGCGTGGGACTCATTGGGCTTGGTTTGTGGATAGATCAAGGGCTTGTCAATGGTAAAGGTAAGTTTTTCTTTCATGAAACTTCCACTTTAAGTTTAAGGCTGCAATCTAAAAAATTTTAATAGTTTTATATTCAAAATGAAATGTATTACAACCATACAAAGGACTTACAATAACATTCACTCCCCCTTTTTAGCCACCCCACCCCCATTCATAGCCAACCCAGACCTTTCCCAAATATAGTATGTCTGTAATTTAAATGACCAATATACCTACAGATATTGTAAAGCCATAGACGTCACATCTTTCCAAACGTAATGGTGGTAATGCCTGGCATAACAAAGCATAATTAGAAAAAGTCCTGCTGATCCAGTTGTTCATAACTACATTTGCATTTCCTTTTAAAACCTTTATATTCACCTATTTCTTTTTTGCAGGTACTTGTAAACGTAGACAGATTATTAGCAACATCAGCAAACCATTTGTAGTCCAACTGAATTGGAAAGGACCCAACTATGTGTATGGAGGATGGGGGAGAGATTCACAACTACGAGCTGATCAGAGTGTTCAGTGGGTGGCTCCTCTAAGAGATGCAAGAATGATGGACACTCTACGCTTCTACCCCTCATATAATGAGCTCACAGTCTATAGAAGTGCAACAGAAAAGAACCTTGTAAATAGCTATGAATATGGTTGTGGTCAGGGTGGAGGGATGATTATGTACAACAACTTGATGTACTATAATTGCTACAATACCTTGAACGTCTGTAAATATAATTGGCAAACCAATGAATATGCCCGTTTGGTTCTCCCTGGTGCCACATACACAAACCGCTTCTCCTACTCACACACTGAATGGCAAGATATTGACTTATCAGCTGATGAAGAGGGTCTTTGGGTCATTTATTCAACTGAGGAGAATGCTGGAAATATTGTTATCAGCAAACTTAATGATACAAGTCTTGAAGTCCTACAGACCTGGCACACTACTCAGTACAAACCTGGTGTCTCCAATGCTTTCATGTGTTGCGGTGTCTTGTATGCCACTCGAGCCATTAGCACAAAACAAGAAGAGATCTTCTACATGTATGATACCAAAACCAATGAAGAAAGGAAGTTGAGCATCTCCTATAATAAGCTGATGGAGAGAATACAAAGTCTATCCTACAATCCTAATGATCAGAGGCTGTACATGTACAATGATGGCTTCCTGGCCCATTATGACCTTTTTTTTGCATGGCAACCTAAATCCAATACTATAAATTCCAAAGTAATCCCCGGCCAGATCAAGTAAAAAATACAATATAGGATGAATATAGGCTTTTCAATCCTATATAAACTAAATGAAGGTATGAATTGTGATAATCCCAGACTACCCATAAAAAGGTATCAATGTGTATCAAGGTCTGAAAGTCCTGAAAAAAACAAGATGCATTGAACCACTTATTCAATAACACTGGTAATTAAAGCAGACATTGCACTAGATAGAAATAATTAATAATTACATCAGTGTCCCACTACAACTTTATATTTTGCTGTAAAATAGCAAAACAAAAAATGTAGTTGTGGAGAAAAAAGTTATAAGATATATTTAGTTTCTTCCTGTCTTATGCCCATTGCACCTAAGGGGAGATACTAGAATGCTGAGATCCCAAATCTCAAGAGAAGAAACTTACACACATTCTAAAATATCATCTTGCAAGATTTAAGGACTCATCATTTCCATCAAGATGATGCTACCCCATTTGTAAAACTACTATTACACAGGAATTTATAAAAGGAAAAAGAGCCCTAATCTCATAAAGTAATGTTGCTATCTTGTGCAAGGTCCACTTTAAGCATTTTTCTGAGACCTAAGCCTAACTTTCAAAATTGTTACTGTTTTATATGATCTCTACTCTATATGATCACCTTTTAAACAATAATTGAATAAACCTTTGTGCATGGAATGTGTTGTGAGTGCATTTTTTGCGTTCTCATGATATGTACTGCCTTAGGACCACAATGTGTTAATAACATGATAATCAGTGAGTACCTATAGACAAAACCACATAAATATATTTTGTATTATTTTGTATTGGATTGGATACAGGACTTTGTATTGAATCCAATAAAAAATATTTGAAATTCCCACTACGACCCCCTCGACGGGCGCATGCACTGACATCATCAGGAATTGCCGAGGGACGCGTACGCGAACGGCGGGTGTTCTACTTCCTGCAATCTCACGCTTGTTTATATTTTTAGCTACCCCGACCTTGGTTCAGGGTAAACAATAGTAGCAAGTTTACTTAGCCCAAACCAAGGTTGGGCTAACTGCCCCGGTGGTTAAACAAAGGGGTGATCAGGAATTAATGTTATCCCAATATCACATGAAACTGGAAAGAACTTTGGTGTCTTGTTATCCACTAGAGTGGCCAAATGTGACACATTCCTCATTCCTACTGTCTCCTCTTCTAAACAGACATATTGGGCCTGATTTATTAAAGCCCTCCATGGCTGGAGAGGATACACTTAAATCTTGCAAACCCGGAATGGATTTCTTTGCTAGTAAATGTTTTGAATCCTGGACCAGACTCATTTCAGGTTTGCTGGATCACCCAGCATCACTGATGAAAGTGAAACCTCTCTGGCCTTGGAGAGATTTAATAAATCAGGCCCATTGATGGAAAATCCATCCAACACCAGCTCCAATGGTATGAACTGTACAGGAGACTTGACATTCCTCAGATCACAATGGGAAAATTATGAGACAGCTACTGAACTGGAAAAAGAACCCCAATTGCCAGGGAATTTCTGGGATGAAGTTTTTAACATGATTTCACGGATCTTGCAGCGTGAAATTTGTAGTTCTCCTGAGGCAGCCCTTACTAGTAAAGTGGACTTGGTCCTCCCAAAATCGACATTGAATTTGATTGAAATGATACTTTTGGGGGGTAGGATTGCATTAGGGAAAGCCTGTAAAATGCCTACCATATCTCTAGAACCAATCCTCGCTAAATCAAATTGGATTATGATAAACAATAAAATAACCTACACTTTAAAAAAACTCCTTAACCAAATTTGACAATATTTGGGAGCTTTGGATTTATTTTTATAGATTATAAGCAGCGATTCGCTCTAGGGAATAAACAGGGGGTAGAGATTAAAATAATGGAGATATAAGCACAAAAGTGAGGTATTGGTGTTCATTGATATGATTCACTAATAGATTAATTATCGGCATGGATTGTTACAACACGTTAATATTGTACACTGAAGTATTACTGTAAGTATATACAATACTGTAAGTATTGTAGTAGTATGCACTGATTATATATAAATGTTTTGGGAAACCTTCCCTTTCTTCCCCCTTTTTTTTTGCTTTCCAGTTATTTACTGTTTTAGGTTCTATATTAATTGAGACAGAAGCAAAAAAGTAAAACCGTAACCCTAATATTTTATGAAATCATTTGATTTATTTATAGTCTAACAGCTGGGAAAAGCACAATCCAATAGTTTTGTATTTTGCAAATATTAAATGTCTCTGTATACTATGTTTATTGTTTTGTGTTTTTATGAATAAAAAATTATTAAAACTATTGAAATACAAAAAAAAAAGCACAAAGTATCATAAGTGACTGGTCTTTAATAAAAGGACTTTGAGGCAGGTAAATAGTAGACCAAAAAATCAGAAGACCATTTTTACCCCATAACAGGCAGTGCCTAAACAAATATTATTCATTTCTGTTCATTTTAATGTCATTAACTGTTACTTTTACATTCAGTTTGCATGTAACTTTTTATTGTATGTGTGGATGGTGTAGAAAGTGTTTTATCACCTTTCAGATTTTCTACTTGCAGATGATTTCCTTACTTTGTGTTGCTAAATTTTTGTGTCTGATATATATACCTAAGATAAAACTAAGTCTGGACTTTCTGCTCTGGCACTTTCTTTTTTGCACATCTAGTGCCAAAACAAAGTCCTTTAAGTTGGACCATGGGGTAGAAGCTGCATATTTAAAATAATGAGCACACCATTCGGATTTACATTAATGTGATAAAGGTTAAAGGAGATTGTAATAATTTTGCATAGATTGTTTCATTATATGCTGAAAATAGCTGTATATTCAATGTATGAATAGCTGGTTGGGGAAATAGGTCATTTGAGACTAAAATTAGAAAACCATCATATGTAGAACAATAACATGTCAATGCTTAAACAGGGTTTTACACCGTTATGTTTTTTGTGGGCCTATTTTATCATATATAACTGTTTTGAAATATGCAGATTAGACTTATCTTGATGAGTTTTACACTTACCATGACAGGATAACATAAAAAGATGCAATTGTGCACTTCTATATGGTTATCTAGACACTTCCCCATATTCGGTTTGAACTCAGCTAATGAAAGACCCCATTATGGATGTAAAGTTAGTGAAGTTCTGTGAGTTGCTTTTACTTTTTTCATTGGAATCTTTACAGCAAACACTGGATTTTAGGTCAACTGATCATTTTATGGACTGTCAAGGAAAAGGGGACAATGTTTTGTCTAATACTCACTAGAATTTCACTACCAACCTGTCACTATACAGGTAGCCAACTATTTAAGTAATCCAATGGAGACCCCAAACCCAAAATGGTTCTCCATTTTACCACACACCTTTAAAAGATGACCTTCAAGGACCCCAACCTCCCCTTTACCTGACCTACCCACCCCATTCCAAACTAGGGTGGGCAGAAGGAAAGCTCCTCACTTCAATTCTCTGACTCCCCCACTTTCTGTGTGACCCCCCCTTTTAATTATTACCCTTCTGCCAATCTTTCCTCCAAGGGGAAACTGGCACATACAGTGGAGTGGACCAGTCGTTGAGGAAAGGATAAGGATGGCAAAGAGCCAGTCAACCTGCTTACAAACTGTAAAATATATACCATTATTAAACGTAGGAAAGACCCTAGCAGAAACTCTAGGTCACTGAGAACCTGCAATATTCACTGTACCCTAGCTGAAAACTAACTCCAGAAAACTAAAACACCATAAGTGGGGCTACTGCCACACTACATGGGTTAAATGCTCATTCAAACAGGTAAGTTTAGGGATATTGCAGCATTGCTAGGGGAAGTTTCTTATGTGGGTTGTATGTGGCTGGCAATATATGCAAGACCTGACCATCACTGTGGAAAGGAAATTACAAAAGTAAAAACTCAATTGCTCCTTTTATCAGTAACGACTATATATTAGAACATCTAGAACATTCAAAGTAATTCTTAAGGACAGACATGTTCAGCCAAAATCATATTTTGCTCTAGGAAGAAAGTTTTACCCAGCACATATATTTTAGCTGACTTATATTGGCTTTAATACCTACAAGTATGATATTTGAAGAATATAAACTGAAGAATCTGACCAAACGTGTGGAGATCATGGAGAATGGAGGTCTCTCCTACACTGAGCTGGACTTTGAGCTAATTAAATTGGAAATTAAAGAGATGGAGATCCTCATACAGGAGCTGAAAACATCATTTAATGGCTCCAGTGTCATAATAGAGACTCTCTACCAGGAGGTGAGTTAAAACTACATATTCCTTTAGTATAAAAAGGCCCATAGCAGAAAAAGAGCAGGGCCTTCATGACAGGAGTGTAAGGTGGACAGGAGTGGTGGTTAAGGGAGAAAGTGGAGAAAGAATTGGAAAGTGGAAAAAGGAAGGGTGGACTAAGGAGACAGAAATAAAGGGGGCTGTGTCGGAAGTCGTCACAGTTTGTACAAGAAGAAAATTCCCGCCCACCCTCCCTGAATTTTGGCGAATTAGGTTTGGGCGGTTGGGGTCTGGGGGGAAGGTAAGTTCCCTGTGGTAAGTCGGGGGTAAAGGGGCATCCCGGGTGGTGGAGTGCCCCTTTAAATTGGTTGTGGTGGGCCCCTGAGGCAGGGTGGGCCCAGGGGCCATAGCGTTGTTTATGGTGGGTTGCAACTATTGCAACTGGTGGCGGGCTTTACCATCCAAGACCTGCAGCATGGATATATAACTTGATAAAAGTAGACTAAGAGGAGAGTCTAAAATTGAAAGAGGGGTGTTAATTTAGTAAATGTTGCGGGGTTATGAAAATGTTAATATTTGGAGTTATTTATAGTTATGTATAGAAATTTTTAAAAGTTTACAGGTGTTATGCTATAATTAATGGTATATATGTTATTTATGGTATTTATGGTTATGTAATTATTATTAATAAGGGTTAATTGTTTATGTTTATTTAACGTTATGAAAAGTTTATGTTATTTAATTGTGTATTTAATAAACGCCTGCTTGCCAGCCAATTTTAAGTCCAATAAGGTGTTGTGTGTTGATATAAAGGAAGGGGGAGGTATGGTAGGTTGGCAAGCAAGGAGGAGATAAAGGGTGGAGGTGAGTAGTGTTTGAGAAATAAAGATTTTAAGAAGGAGAAAAAGGGGGCGGGGGGCAAGGAAAGGTGCAGGGGCATGGCATCCGCACTACCGTAGTAATGTAAAGACTTTTACTTACTTTATTATAAACTGTGCAATTCTAAGAGCTATATCATCCCATTGTATTATATTTTTGATTATTACATTTCTTTATTACCTGTAAAAATCTCCCTTGAGTAAGACATCCAAAAGCCCTGAGACTGCTAGAAGCCCCCATCTAGGATGTGATATCAGTGCCCCAGCAAGCCTACAGCTGTCAGAAACACTCTTCATTATTCACATTTGCTCCCTTGCTGCTGTGGTAAGGGACGAGGGGACCAAAGGACCTGGGCAAGCAAAGAAGTTAATAGGATTCTACCCAAAGATCATTAATTAGAAAGAACCAAAATCCAAATTTAGCTGAAATTTGTGTTTTGAAAAGTCTAAATACTCTGAAACACCTGTGCCTATATGTGCACCCTATATTCAACTATTTAAAAAAAAATGCAGTGAAAAAACTCCAATAAGTATAGTTTTCCTTTAATTGTTCAGTCAATCTTTCAAACTTGCCTACCCATCTTCATTTGTCTCAAAAACCCTCACTACTTCCCACTACTCCATGTCTTCCCTTCTATTGCGTGATACTTCCCCCACGTCCTAGATTGTAAGCTCTTTGGGGCAGGGTCCTCACCTCCTGCTGTGTCACTGTCTGTATCTGTCTGTCATTTGCTTTCCCTATTTAATGTACAGCTCTGCGTAATATATTGGTGGTATAAAAACTCTGTTTATAAATATTACTAATAAAAAACTTTCTGTAAAACGTTATTTTTTTCTCCTTTCATAGATCCGCAACATATCCACCATGGTTAACCAGCTGAAGTTTACGACAAAAGCAATGTCCTGGTGATTAGATGGGAGATTGCAGACTTACAGAAACGGTTGGAAGACTGTCAGAGTAATGACTCTAAACCAAATCTGCCCACTCTTCCTCCTCCACACTATGGTAAGTCACATAAATCTCTACAGGACAATTAACACAGTAATGTTGCTTTGAAAAAAAAAAACACTGTTTCTTTGCTAAAAGTAAGATATAGTAAGTCTTACTTAGTAAGTGCCACCCTCCAGCCTGGCCTTGCATCCCCAATGTTCACACACCGGAGACGAAGACGCTGGCCGGCATTGCCAAGGAAAGAAGATGCCGGGCATCGCTGGAGGATGCCGCGGACATCGCTGAAAGGCACTGTGGGCACTGCTGGAGGACGCCGCTTGAATGTGGGAACCAGGTAGAAGTTTTAAACTCCTCGGCAACTCCACCCTGAGTGTGGCTCAGGGTTACCGCTTTTGGTATGAAAAATCCACACCGAGCTACACTCCGGAATACTGCCAGGAAGGTTAATAAATACTTTACCACTTACCTAGGTTTAGTAAAAATATTAAAATACCATTTAGGATAGCAACCCAATGTATACATCATTCTTCTCTCTGCACAAAATAAATAAAATTACAGAGTAAGAAAATTCAGCTCTATTGTTCCAATTCACGAAGAAACTATCACAATCTATAAATAAGAAGATCATGAAAAAAAGGAAATAGCAGGTTTACTGTCAAGATCAACAGAATAAAAAGTGATGTTATTTCAGCATTGATTAGTATTGATTTTTTATGTTATTTTTCTTTTAAACAAATACGAATAGCTTTGTTGTTGCACTGTTTCTGTTTGTTACTATCATCTATGATCAATCTGTTCATTGCCACTGCCAAGTGAACCCTCCCCTTAAGTTATTATTTTGTTACCTTTAATCCTCAAATTGTATGCTCCTTTTTTGTATTATTTTGTTTTACTTTTTTCAAAAATTTGATTAAAAACTACAATTTCAATAAAAAGTGAAGCTATAGGAAGATTAGAAAAAAACGGAACCTGCTTTGTTCATGCTAGTAACAGACTGGTCCTGAGTTGTGTAAAACAGCGACCCACTTCCCTTTCCTACGCAAACAGATATGGGATAACAAAGTGTCAAAATGTGTTAAATAAAGTCAAAAAGTTGAACAGTGCACAAACCCCCAAGGGATTATGTAGAAGATTACCCTAGTCCATGAAGAAGTATTGAAAATTGATAATAGGACAAGTAAGGTTATCCTTGAAGGGGAAATTGTGTAAAAACTGGGAGAGTCGATTAGCGTTCCAAAAATATAGAATGGCACATGAGTTCTATTTGTGAGACTCATCTCCGATTAAAGGATTTAAAGGGTTATCCAGTAAAGAACAAAGTGGGGATGGTAACGAGGGAAAAAGCTGCGTTTGAATAACTTTTTACATGCATTCCATGTAGAAAAACAAAATTTGAGTGGGATTTGAGGTTCAGTTGAATACCAGGACACAAATCTCAGGGGAATGGTACTAAAAGTTCTGTTCTAACCCATTGTTTGTGCTCGCTATGGTGACACAAGTCTAGGACTAAGACCAAATGAGATACTGAATGGTAAAGAGAAAAATTTGAACCACCTTGTCCACACAATGGTTTTGGATAGAAAAAGAGACTGAGGTTGACTTGGTGAGTCTATGACCCCAGCGACCACATATGATATTCAATATTTTATAATGCAGTGTTTAAAATACAGATTTGGGACCGGAACCAGTAAAGCCAGCAGAATGTAAAGGATGTGGTAAAATATTCATTTTAGTTGAATTAGCTGAATTCTACTAAACCAAGTAAAAGTAGACTTTTCCCAAGATCATGAGATGGACATAAGGGAAAAGAAATGTTGCTGATACAACCAGGACAAGTCAATGGGGATATAAGTCTTAACATATTTCATTGCAGAGCTCTCCCATTTGAAAGGAAATTCCTGTGTTAATTCTGGGCCTGACTGATTAACACTCTCCAAGGCTGGCAAGGATATACTTTCCACAGTGAAGCTGGGTGATCCAGCAAACCTGGAATGGATTTTTTTTAAAGTCATTAGCTTTTTGCTAGCAAATGTTTTGAATTCTGGACCAGATCTTTTCCAGGTTTGCTGGGTCACCCAACTTTACTAATGAGCGTGGGTCCTCTCCAGCCCTGGAGAGCTTTAATAAATCAGGCCCGATGTCTGAATGGGCTGTGATAGAGAAATATTTAGGGCCAGTGACTTAGAAAAATTATTTTTGAAATGTGACAATGCTCCATATCCTTTAATTTTTTTAATCATATTGGAAGGAAGAGCAAAGGTTTGGTGATAAAAAACATGGGACTGTCTGCCTACGCAGCAACCTTTTGATCTGCATCACCAATAGGGGTACCAGTTATTGTGTCAGTTAGGCTGAGATGGAGCAAAGCTGCTGGCTGAAGAACATCACCATGAAAAGAAATTGAGGAAATGAGAAATGAATTGTATCCAGCAGGTGCAGATCTTTTTTTGTCATAGGTGAGGAGGTAGTGCCTTTGATTGGTAATTACCTAGTTAACAAGCAAGTGTAGCACCCTCAACTCTTTAAATTACAGAATGGGTGGATAACTTCAATTAGAGGGCTTTTAAAATTATGACCCCAACACTGCTTGTTTTTTTTACAATGAGTTTGATTCAATGCATCAAGTTTACAGAGTTTGTAAGTTCACAGAAAGAATAACAGTAAACAAGGTATATGGAACAGTCATCAGAAAAAAGCAAACAATGAAATTGAGGTAGCATTAAAAGAAAGCTTGAGGAAGAAAACATTAAAAAAAATATGTGAAAACACCACAAAGTACTATTACAGTAGAACCCCGGTTATCTGTAACTCAAGTAACCCAAAAACTTACATAACCGACACCCGACAATTCCGCTTTCTTGATTGCTCCTGCCCTCTCATAGGGCTGCGAGAGCAATCAGGAGAGCAGAGCTGTCAGCAGAGCACCACTGATTGCTCCGCTCCGTGATTGGCTGAAGAAAGGGAAACTAGAGGTGAATGGGGAAAAGTCTCCCCATTCAAGACTAGTGCGGATTGGCTGAGAAAAGGGAAACCCTGATGATGGCTCAAGCGTCATTAGGGTTTCCCCTTCCTCAGCCAATCATGGAGTGGAGCAATCAGCAGATATCTGCTCTGCTGACAACTCCGGTCTCCTGATTGCTGACCATTGAAGGTCTGAACGTATAATGATGACAAAAAAGTTAGAAATTTAAATGTAATACTTTAGTTAGATTAGCAGTAAAGAAAATCTCTAGGTATCCGATCGCCTCCAGCTGAACGAAATGAGAAGGATTATCCTAATGTGTTCAAAATAGCAGTTGATAGGTTTAGAGTTGGCTAAAATATGACTTTATGATGTGACTTTCCTATTGAACAGTGTAAAGGAAGGGTTCAAGAGTTAAAATACAAATCAAGGCAAAAAGAGGACAGCCCTGTTGAATGCAAATAACATATGTATCGTAATAAATGACTGTTTCCTTGGGCATGAGCAAAAATTACATACCTATATGCTCAAGTATAAACCTCAATATTTTTCACCCCAAAATTCCATTAAAAAAAGTAATCTCAGTTTATACTCATCTTCATCTAAAGAATGTAACAAACTTTTGCCATTGGAGAGTCAAGAATTGCTACTGTCATTGCTATTTCCCCTTCTATGCTGCTACTGACCCTGAGGTGCTGCTGTTGGCATTGGTGGTCTGTTTTCATTGAGACAGGAATTTTGTGCTATACATGTACAGAAGAGGTCATCTTAACCAGAAGAGGTCATCTTAACCTCTCTCTCTTAATCTTCTTCCTCCACTTTTTGCTTTTTCATCTTGTAGTTGCCAGTCCTCCATTGGAGAATGTTAGACCAGATAACAGATGTACTTTCCCAGCCCACCCCTGACATCAACTCTGACACCAACTGAATGCTCTCTTGACCAAGTTACTGGTGGTACAGTCCCTGCCCTACAAATTCATGGAAGCCAATTTTAGAGTAATTTTAGAATTTTTTAGAGCATGCTCAGCAACATTGGAACATACCAAGCTGACATTATGTTTTTATATCAAGCCACCCCTGCACAATGCTAAAACCTTAGCCCATAATGCTTCCACCTGAAATTTTCAAGGTGTATCCAACTACAGAGCAGTGTCTACTGGGGCAGCAGGCACATGTCCTTCTTGGCCAATTGAGTGAATATCTTGTACGTCACTGATACTTCCCAGTGGTTTGATCTGTTATCTGGGTACATTTGTTAAAAGGGAGAGCAGCAGGTGTTGAGTTCCCATTTTACACTTATGCCACAGTGTGTCCCATATTAAAGGAAAAAGTTTTACTTTATACATTAAAAAAAGATAAACAGGTGTGAGGGGAGCCTTAATATTTCAGAATAAGGGCTAGGACAAATACACAGCTCTGTTGTGACTTACATTGTGCGCTAAGTGTGTGCATCTGCTCCTAGCACCAAATGTTTGCATCTAAGTAAAACTGGATCTGGGCCTTCTGCTTATACTTTCTGCTACTGGTGCTTCCCTTCTTGCACACCAATCCTTAAACAAAGTCACTTAAGGTGGATTATCAGTCTTAAAATGAATACTTAAAAAAGTGAACACAACATTTTGAATTACATTAACATATTAAAGATTATCTGAGATTGCAGTTATTGGGTGTAGTTATTGTATATAGATATACTTTAATATGTGTTGAATATAGCTGTATAATCAATGTATGAACAGCTAGTTGGAAAGGTCATTGGAGACTTGGGTTATAAAACCATCATGTGCAGCACGATCATGTATCATTACATTAAAAGGGTTTGATGCAATTTATTTCCTTATGGGCCTAACTTATCATTCATCACTGTTTTAAAATATGCAAATATACTTATCTTGATGAGTGTTACACTTCTCCTGGCAGGAGGATATAAAAAGATGCTTATTGTGCACTTCTAAATGGTTATCAAGACACTTCCCCATATTCCCTTTGCGCACAGAAAGTGAAAGACTCCCACATGAATGTATGAACAGTCATCTAAAAGGGAACCATGGTTATCCAATCCTCACTAGAACCTCACTACCATTTTTCATGGGGGGAGATTAGTCATATGTACAAAATTAATAAACATATTTTTTTTATTCTCTACATGAGGTCAGTAGTGTTCCCAGGGTGTTACAAATAGGGTTGAGTCTTGTAATTTTGTGAACTGACACATAATATCCCCCAAAGAATTACAGCTTAATTCTGATTACTTCCTGCCCTTTCAACAATGGCTAGCAGCATTGCAATGGTCAATAGTGGTGGCATAGGAATAAGCCAGCCCCCGCCATATAAAAGCCTCTGTTCCCTGCAGTCATTTGTCAGTATGTGTTTGAGCAGTACACTTTACTTTCATTTATTAAAAAAATAAAAAATTTTTTGTCCTGTTCTGAAATACCTTAGACACGGTCCCCACTGAAACTCTGGGGTCTTCAACATCATCTTTAAACTCAGCAATATTTCTACCCATGGTAGACCGTAATTGGCCCTTATACATGTATTTTACATATCATGCTTTAATTGACATACAAAAAAAATATTGTATATTCCTTCTTCCTTAATGAAATGCTGCAAAAGCATGCATACCTTCATAGTAAAAAAACAGCCCTCCTCGAATGTTGGGCAGTGGTTTGTCATGGTGAAATATATTATCCTTATGGAAGACCTTTTGGCATCATAATTTCCATTATTGGAGAAGTGTGATTCTACATTACCCACCTGGCCGGTAAACCCGACCTTGGTCCGGGTCTATCAATTTTGCAAAAATCGATAAACTCAAGCGTCGAAAATACTCACCTTCTCCCCACAGCTCCTCCGGAGATGTCTTCTGTCTTCATCCGGCGAGTGCAGTGACGATCACCGGAGTTTCCCGGTGACGTCGCTGCATGCGTCAGTGCTGGCGGGAGGCGGGGCGGGAAATTGAAAATTTTGTATTGAGTTCCTTTGCATTGAACTCAATACAAAAAAGCTGTATTGAGTCCAATACAAAGAAATCCTTATATAATATATATATAATTGTATTATATATATATTATATAAGTTACTGTACATTACATTATACACTATTTTTTTTTAAACTTTTTTTTAAAGTTTTTTTTATGTTTTATAAAAAAAAATTTTATTAATAAATTTTTAAAATTTTGGACATATTTCGGTGTTATGCGGTAATTCTGTGAATTATAAGTAATTATTGAGTAATTCGGTGAATTATAGCCTACAATCTAAAATAAATTTCCATGCAAAAAATTTAACACTTTTTGCATGGAAGTACAGAAGTTTGGAAAGAATTAGAATACCCTGTGTTCACATACGCGTCCCTCAGCGATTCCTGATGATGTCCGTGCGTGCGCCCGTCGATGGGGGTCGTAGCGGGAAATTCAAATATTTTGTATTGGATTCAATACAAAGTCCTGTATCCAATCCAATCCAAAATAAAACAAAATATATTTATGTGGTTTTGTCTATAGGTATGTGACGTTGGACACTAGGGAGGTGTTTTAGAAAAATATATTACTATACAGTATACCGAATTATCGCATTTTCAGTATTTTTTATTTATTTATGTATTCTTGTTTAAGCTGATTTTTGTGTATTTTATTTAATTTTATTAAAAGTAATTTTTTTTTTACATGATTGTGTGTTTTTTATATTCATATCTACTAGACCCTTGTTCGGACATATTTCTGTAAGTTACAGGTCTACAATTTAAAAAAAAAATTCATGAAAAACAGTGTACCGCTTTTGGTACAGAAATCTAGACATCAGTGTAACGCCCAGGTGGTTAATGGATACAATACAGCTAATCAGTTGAATATTTGACTCTGATGCATCAAGAACTCTCCAGGACAGGAATGTCTTCCTTGGAATCCTGTTTATTTTTATGTGGCTTGAGAAAGCATTTAGGTCTTGGAGGGATCTGTGTTTTATTTTGTCTGGTTTTTTTTTCTTCCTTCTTCTTCTTGCTCCCTATCCTTCTTTTCTCTTTGTCTACATGCCCATTATTATACTAAAATGTTTGCAACCATTCATTTACCAGTGTTACGTTAAAAGGTTGACTGTGCCTTTGGTCTGGTAACCCAGGCGCACCTATTTAGGTATGCTTTATTAGGTGTTTCTTCACATTGTTGTTTTCCATTTTTGAATTTTTATTCATAATGACAATGTTCATGTTTGTTCCTTGTAATTGATAGTATTTTATTGATTCTGCTGCTCGCATAATAAATAAAGAAGAAAAAGGGTCCATACTCAAAATCAAAATTTTAGGTTTAGTTTTGCTTTAAGAGAATACAAGTTTAGGAGAATATTGTAGTTAAAGAATGTACAGCATTTGACACCAGCAACTAACACTTCCATGGGTGTTGGATGCAGAATATCTTACGCAGGCTTCTGTCTTTGCTTTAATGAAGTTGGGTGATGCTGGTAGCAGTTCATTATTTTTTTGTTTTCTGAACCTTTTACAGTTAAAGTTAAAAGGTGTTTGTAGGCATCAGGCTATTATTTATCTGAGAAGCTTTGGTCTTTATTGGGATATATTCTGACCTGCAACCTAGTCTGGCTGGGTGGGAAAATTCCACTTGAATTAGGATGAAGCACGAAAGGTCTGCTGGGGAATATGTTCAAATCTAATTGAAACAAAGGAGTATTTCTTTATCTCTTTATCTCTCTTTTATTTTATTTTATATCTGACTTAGGCAGTATTTCATACAATTATCAGAATGTCAAAGACAGATAACCATAATTCTGTACAATTTTATAACATTGTCATGATTTACAGGTTTGCACATCCTGCTTTTAATAATGAGCAAAAAAGTGGATGTGGTAATGGTAAGTGGTGGATGGGTTCTTTCAGGTATATATAGTGGAACAGAAGAGGCTCTTTGGTACAGAAAGGCACCATGTACACCCTCCTCATTCTTCTGTCCAGCATCTGGCAAGCTCTAGCTGTCACTTTGGTAGGTCTTATCAGAGATTATACATGAGTAACCAATGCTATTCATTTTTTCTTTTAATTGGTTATTTTTAAATGGTTTCCTCAAAAATTATTTTATTTAATTACTTGATTTTTGCTGTCCCACTCTATTAGTCTATATATAAATAAATAAGTGAAAGAAGGGCATTGGGGGGGGGGGGGGGGGTAGGTTATCTGAACAGATGTGTTTCATTATAAAATATAGTGCAGTCAAAAACTTCTGGATAGGGAGGCCTGGAGCGTACGAGAGAGGGAGTATAGTGGTAGGCCAGCATAACTGGGCAGAAAGGAGGGGAGACAACAGACGGTTAATTGTGGGAAGAATAACGTGCGGGGAGGGAAAGGGTAGGGGAGGGGGGGGTGACGTAAGGAAGGGAGGATAGGAGGGGTCATCAGGAGTTAAAAGGGTCAGGAAACGGAAATAGAGTCCTTTTCACAAGAAACAGCAGGAAGGGTAAAGCTTTCCCGCCCTCCCTCCCCTTTGTGGTTGTGCTGTTGATGCAGGTTGGGTCCTTGGTTTTTGGCAGTTGAGGTCCTCGGGGGGAGTGTGTTTTTGCTGATAGTTATGTTGGTGGGGGACCCATCTAAGGTATGGAGTCCCCGGTTTTGGTGGACGGTCTGGAAAATTTGTTGGTGGGTCTGCACATGTAAGGGTCATTGCGTTCCCGAGCTGGGTGTAGGGGCGGCTGGGAGCATTTTGGTTGTAAGGTGCAGAGCCCAATGTTTTATAAGTGGAGGACCTGCAACTAATAAACAATATTTTGAGTGTACTGTAATGTTATGTTGATTTGTAACTTTGTTAGAATATTACAGGATTATTTGTTCATTAAATAATTTACATGTTTGTATTGGTTAATTATATATTTATATTTATATTTCTAGTTAATATTTGATATACATTTTCATTATTTGTTTTTCACTATTCGTTATTTAATATTTTATTAATATGTTATTTATTTATAATTGTTAATAAAAGGCCTGCGGGCCATTTAAGCAAAGCTGGTGTGTTAATGTGTATATGTTGGGGGGGGGGGGTTGTGTGTGTGTGGGGTGGGAATTTAATGGAATTGGAAGGGTGGAAAATGTTTTTGGGGGAAAGGTTTAGTTTAAATTTTTGGATGGGTGGTAGGCAAGTTGGCAGAGCTCTGTTTTGCCACAGTCATGTAAAATCACACTTAAACCCACTCCTCCACTGCATTATTAAGCACAGTGAAGGTAAGAATAAGAAAATAGATTATATCAGTACAAATTCTATTTTAGGGTATATATATTTCTAAGAGTTTAGGTTGGTTTTTAAGCCCAACTTTGTAGCATGAAGATCTCGATTATTTGGCATAATCTTTATTGAAAACCATCAGTATTGTCATCACTGAATTTTACCTGTGGTGGAAACGCAGACAAAATTATGGCAAAACAACCTCTGGTCTAAACCAAATGGTAATACAAATGTATTTTACATAATAGTGCAGTCATTTGCATATGTTTTAAAGAAAAACTAGAATCAAGCCCTTATAATGATAACATTATTTTGTAATGCTCTGAATGTGTTTATGTTGGAGCAATATATGTGCTGGAAATGTGCATATGTCTGTTTTTAAAAGACGCAGAGTGTGATCACGGAATCCGGTGTCCTGGATGAGAATGGAGTCTGTTACTGCACCGTCAACCTTTCAGATACCACCTTCCCAGCAGATCGATTTGAGAAGCTGGAGATAGAAAACCGCAACCTGACCATCACTGTGGAGAAGGAAATTACAAAGGTATAAGTGTTGTATCTCCTATATATAAGTAAAACTATCCATATATCAGTAAGGACTATAGATCAACAACTCTAGAACATTCACATTATTTCTTAAAGGAAGACATTTTTAGTCAAAATTATATTGTATCCTAGAAAAAAAATTTCAACAAGCATGTCATTGTTTTTCTTTGACTTATCTTGGCTTTAATAACTACAAGTATGATATTTCTGTACAGATCTATATCTATCAGAGCACGCTGACTGTGTACATAGAGCAACTGAAGAATCTGACCAAACGTGTTGAGATCATGGAGAATGGAGGTCTCTCCTACACTGAGCTGGACTTTGAGCTAATTAAATTGGAAATTAAAGAGATGGAGATCCTCATACAGGAGCTGAAAGCATCATTTAATGGCTCCAGTGTCATAATAGAGACTCTCTACCAGGAGGTAAGAAAAATGATGTTTTTCCCTAAATTTGTAAAGACTTTTTTTCTTGTAGTTAAATTATGCAATTCAAGGAGCTATCTCAGTGCATAAAGAAAATCTAATCTCCTAGCTGTGATATCAGTGCCCCGGCAGACACACAGCTGTCACTCAAGTAACAGTCTAAAGCAGTGTTTCCTAATGAGGGTTCCTTCAGAGGCTGCTAAGGGTTCCTTGAGCAGTGAGAAATTTGTGACTCCCAGTTCAGTTTAACTGACACCAATGATCTTATTATCTACCCAATGGGCAACAATATAGAAGGCATGTATTCTAATTACCACCACATTAATGTTCGGTGAGTTCTGAATATAGTAATTAGGGTAGGGGTTCCCTGAAGACCTGAAATTTATTTCAAGGGGTTTAGTATATTATTCACCTTTACGCCACCACCTGCTGCTACACAACAATATATATATATATACATATAAATATATATAAAATAGTAAGGGGTCAGGCAGAGGACCTGGGCCAACAAAGAGAGAAGTAAAATACCCAGAAGATAGTGAGATACTATCAGCAGCTCATTGCAGAATTTTTTTTAGATAATAATATTCACTCAGAATACATTTTTACTGGACAAAAGTTAGCTTATCTAGCACTCTTGGCCTTCCAGAACTGAAGTTCCTGGTTCCAGTCTTGACAAGTATACTATCTGTACAGAGATTGTATATTCTCCCTGTGTTTGCCTGGGTTTCTTCTGAGCAATATGCTTTCCACCAACATCCCAAGTACATAGAGGTTATGTTAGCTGGCTTATCCTCAAAAATATATGAAATGGAAAACATAGCATGTCTGCATTTCAAATGTCTTAACCTGCTATTGCTAAGTTTTGACAACCTGTCACTTTTCCCAATGTACCAAATTAAAAATGTAAATTAGGAACTTAAAAATATGTGTTTCCTTAATAAGAATATTTAATTACATGTATTTCTAAAGTTATTCAGCAACCAAAATCTTTTTGAATAGAGTGGGAAAGAATAAGATCACCGGTCCCCCTTTTATTGCATTGTTTTCTGCTGCTTTTTTTGTGCAAGTGGGTCAAGTAGGTCAAACTCTATACCTGTGACTTTGAGACCTGCAGCAGAGCGCAATGGGCAATCATGTAGTGTAGGGAAGAGGAAAAACAGACTGGACTAATACCAAGAAGACCTGCAGCAGAAAGCATTTTTTTTAAAATAAACTACGAAAGGGAATAAGAAAAAAGGAATGAAAACATGAAAAATATGCTGATTCCCTGTAACCTGGTTACTCATTTATATAACTTAATGTTTTTTCTACATGCTGATGTTTAACTGTTGCATCCTATAAGTAGATGATTTCTATGCCTAATGTCATCTAACAAATGCAACACCACCCTTACAGAAGAGACAATCCCACCATTCACTTTAAGGAGGAGGGTGGGATCATAATACATCTTAAAGTAAAATTTGCATTGTATTAGAAATGTTTTATCAGTTTATTATTTTTTTACCTTTTAGATCCGTAATATTTCCATCATAGTAAACCAGCTAGAGATTTATGATAAGAACAATGTGCTGGTGATCAGACGGGAGATTGTAGCTCTGAAGAAACGTCTGGAAGAATGTGAGAAGAACAATACAAAACCAAACAATCCTTCCCTTCCTCCACCAGATTACGGTAGGTACTATTTGTACAGAGATTGTATATTCTCCCTATGTTTGCTCGGGTTTCTTCTGAGCATTATGCTTTCCAGCAGCATCCCCAGTACATAAAGGTTAGGTTAATTGGCTTACCCCCAAATTGTCCTAATGTAGAGTAGGAACACTAGATTGTAAACTGCCCCGTGAGACAAATGGCGACATGATTACAGACTCTGTAAGCGGATGCATAATACGTTACAACTAAATAAAGTCATGATAGTAATAACAACAATATATACATGCAATTGGCCCCTGTTCACATGTGTTCCTGGCATTTTTTATGCAATGTTTTTTTAAAAAACGGTCTATAAAAACCTGAAGACCAAAGCTATTTTTTTAAACTAAATAAATCATGGTACCTGGCTGCCATGTTGAACCTCTTCAATGTTTGGAGGCACTGTATTGCAACAAATATAAACATAATACATTTTCCTATTTAAATACTTGTACTGGGTCAAATACCAGTACATGTTCTGCTGGTTGTTTGCTCTAATATTCAATGTTAAAATGCTCAAATATTTATATCCATCTATTTCTTTTTGAAGGCACTTGTCAGAATGGACAAATCATCAACAAAATCAGCAAACCATTTGTAGCCCAATTAAATTGGTTGGGCGCCAGCTATTTGTATGGAGGATGGGGGAGAGATACACTAATAGGAGCTGATCAAAGTGTTCAGTGGGTGGCTCCGCTAAGAACAGATTCAAGGATAATGGAAACTCTACGCTTCTACCCCTCATATAATGATCTCACGATCTACAATGGTGCCACAGAAAGGATCCTTTCAAAGAAGACTTCATCTGGCAATTATGATTTTTCTAATTGTGGTCAAGGTGGTGGAATGATTTTGTACAACAAAATGATGTACTATAATTGCTACAATACCTTGAACATCTGTAAATATAATTGGCAAACCAATGAATATGCCCGTTTGGTTCTCCCTGGAGCCACATATACCAATCGCTTCTCCTACTCACACACTGCTTGGCAGGACATTGACTTTTCTGCTGATGAAGAGGGTCTTTGGGTCATTTATTCAACTGAACAGAATGCTGGAAATATTGTTATCAGCCAACTTAATGATACAAGTCTTGCAATTCTACAGACCTGGCACACTACTCAGTACAAACCTGGTGTCTCCAATGCTTTCATGGTGTGCGGTGTCTTGTATGCCACACGAGCCATCAGCACAAAGCAAGAAGAGATCTTCTACATGTATGATACCAAAACTAATAAAGAAGGAAAACTGAGCATTACTTTTGATAAGGCAAAAGAGAAAGTGCAAAGTTTATCTTACAATCCTAATGATCACAGGCTCTACATGTTCAATGATGGCTACCTGGTCCATTACGACCTTTCTTTCATATAATTATTCAAACTCAAATCTAATAATATACATTCCATAACCCTATCAACCATCAACCCTATCCAAATATAAAAAGAAAAATTATGAAAAATTAAAGTAATCTATTCCCTCTGGAATGTGTCAGATGAAGTAAAACATCCAATTTAATCTAATGTGATCCCCAGACCAACCATAAAACAAGGGTACCAGTGTTTGAAAGTTTCCAACTTTTAATATTTGATCTGAATCAAAGACAACAAATAATGATGGAATTCTTTGTGATTAGATATTAAATAACTTCAAATTAAATAAACAGTTTGGGCATGCAATATAATGTGATTTTTTTTTTATTTTGACCGCTTTCCTTAGACTAAGCAGTTAATTAGCAGAACTTTTGTTTTAAATAACCTGAAACAGGGCATCAATGTGGAACTATTACTATTTAAAATAGAGCAATAAAGGTTTTTATTGACATCATAATCCTTCTGGTAAGATCCTGAAAATGCCAAGAAGCTCAAGTCCTGGAAGAAGATGCTACTGTACTGTACTAGTGTGACTTTTTACAAGATTTGGAAAACCAAGCATTCCCAAGATCTTGCTGAAAGGATCAAGTCTTCACACTTTCCAGTGCATAAGCCGTTGTAGAATAAGCATGTTTTCTGACTTTTTTGCAGTCTCCCCCAGGTATAATACAAATATTTTAGAAGGAAAGTATGTACTGTAATAGGCAGACATTGCATTGCAAGGCACGGTTCTGTAAAGTTTGCACATTACATGTAAGTTGGCTAGGGGCTTGGTGTTTTAACCTACACTCCAGATGAGCTGTTAATGATGAGTGTCAAAGATGGGCAGCTCCTAACCAGAGAAGTTCTACATGCACAGCTAGAGCATATAGTGCAACCTCTGGTTTCTTGGGGAATAGTTGTCATAAAGACTTAATTACAAATAGTCCCCAGGTTACATATGAGATGGGGACTGTAGGTTTGTTCTTAAGTTGAATTTGTATGTTATTTGGAACAGATACATTATTATAACAAATGCAATTAGGACAGATGTATGCCATAATAATAGGCAGTGAGGTGTCAGTTGCTGTATAAAATACTAACTGTGAGCTAATCACAAACAAAGCAAAAAAAAAAACACTTTATGGAGCCTAGACATTCATTAATTTCTGAAGCAAGCTGTGCTTTATATGCATAAAGAAACAACTGCAAAGTTTGTCTTGGTCATTAAAGAGTTACAAGATGCTGCAAAAAGAGATCAGCCCCCTAAGGTCACCCACAACCTCAGCTGTGTTTAACAAAAAATGTCTTCTGCAAGTCATGCAAACTGCCCCCTCCTCCCATCCAGCCTCTGTCCTGCACATGAGGGAGCAGGGAAGCCCTGTTCATATCCAGGAGTCCTGCCTTAACTCTCGGACTACCTGCAAAAGAAAAACACAACAGAAGCTCAGTCTTTAGATTACCTTGTTTCAAAAAGCTAATTATGGTGAAATAACAAGCCATATATTTCAACTTCTGTTTATTTGTCCGAAAAATCTTTACTGGGATCATCTGATTTTACAATGAACCTTCATAGCAATTATATACAGGCTATTCTATTGTCATATAAAACCATTCAAACAATAGGTAGATAACTGTAGATTGCTGCAGATATGCTTCAGTTGCACAAAACAAATCGCCATAAGGCATATAAAGGTTATTTTGAACATTTACAGTAAACAAAATCCTAGATACACATACTTTTACAAGTTAGTGATCACAATCTGTTGTCCTTTGAAATAACATAAGAAGATGGAGTTGCAGTTTTATCCAGAGTTTCTCAACCAGAGTTCCTCCAGATGTTGCTAGGGGTTCATCTCATGTCAGTTTAAGAGACCCCAATGATCTTTTTGGCTATCTTTAAGTATGACATTCTTCCCTTTGGTCAGCAATGTAAGAGGCATTCTTCCTACTTGGGGTTCCCTGAAAACCTGATACCTATTTCAATTGGTTCCCCCATGTTATAAAGTCTGAGAAACATTGGTTTAAACTATGTGTTAACCCAACCAATAACAAAAATATCATTTGACTGGGAACTTGGTTTTTTACCTCCCAAAGTAGTTTTTAATATTTTTTTATTTGATATTTTCATTAGAATATTACTTTAGAATGGATCTGTATCTGTAATATTTGACAAATAATAGTAAATAATTATAAAAAAAACAATCAAGGTTTGCTGGTTCATCCAGGTTGCCCCATGTTAATCTATTTTCTAGTCGTGTTGTGGAGAGCTTTAATAAATCAGGCCCTTTGTTACAATTAGAAACATGGTCCATTTAAAGCAGAACTAAACTAAAAATAAAAAACTCATTTATCCTCATATCCCGTGATCCCACCAAAGATGTTTTCCATTAGGTCCCGCACCACATTCTATCCATCTTTGTCCCGACCGCTACTGATAGCACCACTATCTTCATCCTTCTTCTTCCCCCCTCTGGCTATGTCACCCGATCTCGCACTGTGCAGGCGACGTAGTCTGCTGTAAGGAGTGGGGGTTTCCGATCTCACTGCACATGTGTGAGATCAGCATTTTTTTTCCCTTCAATCTAATAAAATGTCCCTGCAGATCCTTGAGATCGGGAATGTGTAGAAGGAGCATCTCCCAGGGGAGAGGCTTCACCCTTTTCTTGAAAAAAAAATGGGTGTTGCAGAGAAAAAAAAAACATTTTTACATAAAAAGTTTGTGTACTCTAATAGGTCTGTTTTATTGATGTGAAGCCATGTGAGCTTGTGTAGACAGGCTAAAATGAAATGGCGAGGACCAGTAACACTGATGCGTAAAGAAATGCATATGGAGGAGAGAGATTTCTCTTGAGGGGGTGTTCCCTGGTGGTGGGTGGAGTCATTAGGGTGGGCCTGGACTAGTGCGCTCCTGCCCACCCCATAGATGGCCTAGTGGCCATAAAACTTTGCTGACCTCTGGTGTATATAATCTATGTACACAAAGAAGACCAATTGTAGGGTAAAAGATTCTTCACATTATTGATAGGTAGCCTGAAACCAGGTTACCTATACTGCCAATGGTTTTATTTTATGTCAAGAAACAGACAAGCAAGAGCAGTAGATTTTACCTAAAACATGCAAGCATTGATATATAGAAGTATAGTGAGTTCCAAGAAGGTAGGCTTTAGCTGTAATTTTTTTTAGTACCTTAGCCCACCAATTTAAAGAATTTTCCCAACTATAAAAATATAAAAAAAATAAGAGAACTACTGAACTGATCAAATTAAAATCTTGCTGTAAATAATGTAAGGCAATGACCTGAGATGACCTTCATTCCTCCTTGGATCTATATATAAGTCTATGCCTCATTTTCTGGGATGTAATTGTGCAGATTGAGGGTGTCATGTTCTCCAATTCTTATAGAATCACTGAAGGAAGACCAGACAGCCATTTCCTGCTCAGAATCCTAAAACTAATCATCTAATCCTAGTTATATAACCGGAACACAATTGGATTTTAAAGGTAGGGCTAAGGAATTGTGTTACAAGACAAACCCTGTTGCGTTATCTGCTACTTCCAGGACAGATAAGGGGAAAGGATGCTGTGTATGTCTATGATAACAGAGTGGAAAGCATAAACAGATCTTAGATTGAAGCTTTATAATAATACAATTAAAGTGACCCTGTCACTATACTGAAATTAAAAAAACTAGAAAATACCTGTAAAATTAGATGAATAAAACCTACCTATATGGGAAAGTGATGTCTCCAATCTTCACTCTTATGCAGAACTACAACAGGTCTCTGGTACTATTTTGTGTGTAGGATTCTGCATCCCCTGCTGTGTATTGTAGTTCAATCGACCAAATATTACTCCACTACTATGACTTTGCACTGGGGCAAATAAACTGTAGTATGTATTGGAAGTATAGTATTATTTAAGGGATTACTTTAAAAACTCTCTGAGAGTTTTGGGTGGCTTTTAAAGGTCTTTCATGTCTTCTTTTTGTGACCCTACTGAGAAGATTTCCCTTTAATACGGGCTCCGACACATCTCACCTGGGCAAGAAAAGAGGGGAAACCTCACCGATATCCAAGACACATACAGCGTTAGAAGCCTGAAATAAGTTTTAGTCCTTATTCAATCTAATGTTAAAATAATGATTAGTGTGATTCCTTCTTTGGCATCCTTGTTAAAAAGACATAAAGTCAGGATAAAATCTTGCAAATATCCCAAGTAATAAAAATTGTCCATTATGGTATTTCCAAAACTCAAATAAAAAATTTAGGGATGAAGACAAGGAGCTAGGCCTCAAAGGCTAGAGAGAGGGAAACGGTCACCACCTACGAAAACCCTAAACCTAGCCCTGACTCCTGTCAGTATGAATAGACCCTGAAGGTGGGAATACTCATACACCGGAACCTAGGCCCTAGTTGCCCTGAAATGCCCTGAGAGTAGTGGCAGGATTTGAGACTACTAGTTCCTTCCCACATGAATGAACCAGCGTCTCCCTGAGGCTTAGTAACCACAAGCACAAGAGAACAACAAAATACCAAGAGCAGTAAACTTATCTTCAATAGTAAATAGATGAGCAGGAACTCAGAAGAGGACTACCCACCAGCTCTTCCACATCCAAGCAGAGCGTATAAACTGCATAGCATAAAGTATGAGGCCAGACTAAATAGAGGAGGAAAAATGATAACAAGCTGCAGCTGAGACAAGGGGTGTTGTCAATACCAACAACAACACTGAAACAAGTGAAAACAAAGAGACTGTCAGATAACCTCACGTGTAGCCACTCTCCCAGATCTTCTAACCTCAGTCACGGGAGGGACCGTGACAATAATCTGGCTCTATTAAGTTAGATTATTTTCCTCCTCCGGACATTTAGGCTAAATTCAAAAAAAAAAAAAAAGAAGAGGGGGCGCGATAATAGTGAAGGCTATCCATGGTGAGCTCACAGAGAGAGCCTATATGGGGGTCCCGAAAAAAATGAGGGCACTGCATGCCCACCCTACTGTACCACTGTATATAGTTCAGCAGATGTGAAACCATCTCTGCTTTCTCCAGTTTTGGTGGCCTGCTAAAAAATAGTTCTGCACACAAAGCAGAATTTTTGCCATTAGTTTTTATTGGGCAAGGGGTGTACTTAAGATTCTGGTGGGGCAAGGGCAGCTAGATGTCTGAATATGGCCCGGTAAGAAACCTTAAGTCATGTGATAAAATATATCTGTCTGTGTTATATCCACAATTTTTGGGGATTTGGAATAGTCTGATTTTATTGCATACTGTTGTTAGCATGACAAATGGAAACTCGAATGATTCTCAACCTTTGCAAAGAGCTTACATGAGCATTAGAACAGATATTTTTGTAACACAGTAAAAACTGCAGCCAATTTCACATCAACCCCTTTCTCCATAGGAAAGATTGTACAAATTGGTACAGTGATGCAAACATAGAAAATAAAGGTGAACTAATATTGAATGATGCTCTAACCAGAAAGAAAAGCCACTGTGGATCTGCCATGGCTGTGAAATTGATCAGATCTGTCACCACTATTCTTTGGACCACCTTGCTGCACTGGACGATAGGTACCCAAATATTTATTCCCTTTTTTTCTATTGTACAAGCTCCAGTTGCTGCTACTTAGAAATGAATAGTGGATACACGCATAACAATGGTGCAGAAATCAGATTTGGTCTTAATAGAGCTTGACCATAGCATTCTGTAAAATGCACCTAAAATGTTTTTCGGCTTTAGGTGTGTCCAAATATTTTTTTTGGTAGTATTTTAGGTAATCATTGTACATAATGACATAGAACACATGCTATAGAAAACAAGAATAATCATAAGAATTTTAAGGCATAAATTATCAAACAAAATTTGCAACTATAATAATTAAAATTCAATACATTTTATCAACACTTATCTATATAAAAAACATATAAACACAATTTACAAGTAAAACTCTCATAGGTAAATCTAAGTAGATTGGTCACTGGAGGCAATCTAAATGAAGGCTATGTTGGTAAATGGCAAATTTGAGAAATATATATTTCTTCACAAAAAGATTAGGATTCACCTGGGGGATTGAACAATGTGGAGATATGAAACAAATGATAAATAGTGGTTTGATAAGGTTATTCTGACATACGATATAGAATTGGAATCACCTGGGCTGTGTAACTGTGTAAAGAGGAATTTTATTGTAAAGTAAAAATTATTGGTCTTATTTGATTACTCTGTTTTCATCATTAGATGTTATCTGGTTGCTGCATATAGGAAATAGTCCCTAGATTGCTGTCCTGTTCGCCAACTTATGTAAGAGGGGCTCTGCATGTTCACAACCCGAAACATCCATATTTATTTGAATTATAATGAGAATTCAGTACTAGATACAAATATGTCTAAAATTAATATTATTATGTAAAATCAAAAGTTAATTTTGTATTTTGATGTTTGTAATAATAGATCTCCTTGCTTTCCTGAAGAAGCAGAATAAATCCGCGAAACGCGTAGAACTGGGTACACCTTTCGAAGAAAACCCTTAGGAGTATCTGGTTTGGGATAAATGACGTTATTTTTGTATTTTTTAATTGAGGAATTTTAATGATATTTATTAAAATAAGTTTTGTTATGGATAAAAAAAAGTTTTCCTTTTTTTGATTATTTTGTTTTGGTGGAATCCCAGAAATTAGTGGTTTTCCACAAAAATGCCTTTTTCTAAATCTCAGTGGATGTTCGACGCGTTTCGTAGATAGAATCCACTTCATAAGGAACTTCAGACTGAGATCTACGAATTGTATATATACAAAATTATAGATATTTCAAATTGGTACATACATAAACCTTCTCAAAACATATTCAAATATTATTCAAAATCCATTAATACTTACAAAAAAGTATCATAATTCCTTTAGGAACAGCAATCTCCTCACAAATTACCACTTTCAGGATCCCAATGACCAGAGATGAAGATGGAAAACAGTAGCTCAATTTTATATTTGTGCATTTATAAGCATTAATAGTCCAATCAATAACATTGTCTTTATATGGTATTTAATCACTTTCCAGGCTCATTTACATCATAAATTAATTTATCTCCTCCGGGCTTCTTACGTATTAGACTTGTAATAAACAAATATACATTTATATGCATTTATATATTTTTATATAGATAGGTGTTATTAAAATGTATTAAATTTTAATTTTTATAGTTGCAAATTTAGTTTGATGAATTATGCCTCAAAAGTCTCATGATTATACTTGTTTTCTATATCATGTTTAGATGTGTCTAGCCATTCTGTGAATGCTCTAATGCTCCTGTGAGTGTTCCAATGCTAGAATTTACTTAAACACTAACAGATAAGAATGAAAATGTTGACAAATAAACACTTAAGTGTCTAACCACAATTTCATAAATAGTCCAACACAGAAGGGCAAGACAATAGATGTGATTAGTCACAGGGGTTTTAGTGAAGTTCTTGGAACTCCATGCCATTATGTGCCATAATCCCAGACACCTGTCACCATACACCATTAATCCCACATGGCACAAAATAATAGATATCAAAGATATCATTTTTCCGTGCACCCTGTAATTATGACAAACACATCATTTAAGGATTAAGATAAGAAACACTAATAAGGTGTAGGTTGGGGGAATAGGGTGTCATAGGGTCTCGGTCCTTCTCTATATAAACCTACAGTTGTTACCCTCAAGCACTGCCACTTCACCTTCGATAAAGATGTATATCTGTCTCCTGACTTTGGTCCTGCTCCATGCCCCTGCTGCATTTGTAAGTGTTTCCTCCTTTAGGACATATTAAAAACTTTATGTATATGGTAAGACAATAAGGCCAAGTATATTTTAATATAAAGGAGTGAATATTCACTTCAAATACTCAAATTCTGTTTATTTATTATATATGATATCATATAAATGAATAATTGAAATAAATGATCACTCCTTTCTTCTGATTCTGATGTGGGTGGTTTAGTTGTTTGTGTTTTATGCAAAAGTAGTTTGGCTGTGCTGGCAACATTTTTGATGTTTCCATCTTGTGTTGAATTATCTGGACCACACAACATCACTGATGAAAGTGTATCTTCACCAGCCTTGGAGAGCTTTATTAAATCAAGCACTATAACTTAGAAATGCACAATAAATAATTACAACTATTTGTATCAAGAAGAAGTGTTTGGTACCATTGCTTAGGTAATTCTAGGGACAAATCTGCAGACTCTTGGACTGTCCTAGAAAGTGAGGGTGGTAGGCAGGTTTGGTCTTGTTGTGGAATACAAAAAGATCAGTGAGAATTGTTGGAGTTTTTACTAAATTAAGCAATGTTTCTCACACCTTTCTAACATGGGGGGACCCTTCAAATAAGTTTCAGGTCTTCAGGGAACCCCAGCTAAAATTACCATATCCACAGCACATTACCATGGTGGTCCGCAGGAAGAATACCTCTTACATTGCTGACCAATAAAAAGAATGTCACCATTACAGAAAGCCAAAAAGATTACTGGGGGTCAGTAAACCTGAGAGGCACAAATTGTTTATTGCTCAAGGAACTGCTAGAAACCTCTGGAGGAAACTTGGTTGAGAGACTGTGATATAGAGTATTATCATTTGCCAAAAGAGAAGGCTGGCTGTAAATTATTTTATAATTATAAGTAATCATTTATTATTACAAAAATTTTGAGAGTGGTGAATTGGGCCAAAATCAGCCAAATATCCTCTACTGTAGGTAAATAGGTTGGATGAAGACACACATCCAGAATATATTGTTTAAAAGCCATTCAGTCTGGATTTACAGGTGGATAACTATGCATCAAGAACTATTTTTTCATACATAATAATATTAATATATTATTTCAATAATACCAATTCAAAACCAATTTTTGGAGGTCAGTGAGAAAAAATCTTCCCCAATTGTCTAGTGAGCAAATTACCCCTTTATAGTGGTGGCTAGAATTCTACTTTTGTTGACCACAAAAACATCATTAGAGTCTTGCAGCTTGCTGTACCAAGTGGTTTTGGCTCTAGAACTATGCAGCATCATCAAATAGGAGGCTCATGAGCAACAGATCGAGAAAACCCCAAAAACTTGTGAAGGAACCCTGAGCTTTCACAGAACCCTGGTGGGAATAGCTGATTTAAGTAGTTACAATTTTTTTAGTTACGATTTTTCAAGCTTCTGAGCTCACAGTATAGAAAGATATGGGATCAATGGTTTCAAGAAAGCAACCAAAGTTCTTGTTTTTTTTCATACATCTTCATTAAGCTGTTGATTTTAATCTTTAAAGGATGACAAACTATGCATTCTTGCCAAATGTGGATTCTATACTATAAAGATGGTTGCTCACTTAAGTGCAAAGGTGTCAATTTTATTAGAACTTTTTATTATTATTATTATTTATTAATAGGACTGTTTTTTTTTTACTATCAAATGGGTTGATGTTTTTATTTTTACCAAAAGAAACCTCAAACTAGTCAGCAGTAGCATCAAATAGCTCAATTTGAATCTCAAATACAGGTAGTCCCCGGGTTACATACGAGACAGGGACAGTACGTTTGTTTTTAGGTTGAATTTGTATGTAAGTTAGAACGGGTACATTATTTTATTAAGTGCAATTAGGACAGATGTTTATCTCAACATATTGTTAGGCAGTGTGGTGTCAGTTATTGTATAAAATCCTCACTGTGAATTATCATTAACAAAAAAGCAAAAAAAACTTTATAGAGCCTAGACATTCATTAACTTCTGGAGCAAGATGTGCTTTGATATGCAAAAAGAAACAACTGCAGAGTTTGTCTTGGTCATTAAAGAGTTACAGATGTTTAAGATTAGCTCCACTCTTAAGATCTCCCACAACCTTAGCTGAGTTTTGCAAAAGATTTCTTCTGCAAGTCATGCAAACAGACCCCCTGCCCCCATCAAGCCTCCGTCCTGCACAGGAGAAAGCAGGGAAGGCCCGTTTTTATCCAGGAGTCGTCTGTATGTTGGATGTCCTTACATCGAGGACTACCTGTACCTAAAATATTTATTGAGCTGTAGTTTTTTAAATTCATGAGAGGTTTTAGTTGTTTAAAAAAATCAATCTGGAAATCTTGAATCATAAAAAAAGTCAGATAAAAAGTTTAGAGTGATGCTCTATCTTTAGTTATAGGCTGGCTTAATACTCCGCTATTTTTCCAAGTTGTTCTTTTGGGACATTAAAAGTCCTATGACTTTACACTTTACACTTTTCACTGATGGTAATAGTGCCCACTATCATGTTCCAGGTCATTATCAATGACCAATAACTGAAAATACAATACAATTATTGTTCAAGCCAAACTCTATAATATTATCAATGTATGCACAATCAAAACTGTTGGTATTATAATCATTATTGTATTTGAGAACTGAAAATAATTCAAGAAATGGGAGACATTTTTGCTTAACAGTTTCTTTACAAGTCAATGATTCAGACTGTCTGGAGTGTGCTGACATACTCAGTATTGCTGTGTATTGCAGCATGTTCATCTCACATTGGGCCTTTATTTTAAATCATTTTAATTTTGTCCAATTGATAAGCAATTGTTAATGGCCGTGAAAGTCTGGTGCACATAAGAACATTTTTAGGGACTACTGTCAAGTTTGCAATAGTCCCAAAAATTTGGGGTTTATTAAAAAAAAGCCTAAACGTAAAGTTATTATCTTAATTATTCTTATTATTATTAAATGGTATTTATATAGTCCAACAGCACTGCACATTAAATAGGGGTTGCAAATGATGGACAGATACGGATAGTGACACAGGGGAAGGAGAGGACCGTGCCCCGAAGAGCTTACAATCTAAGAGGTGGGGAAGGAGCATACACTTTTTAATTTCAAATCCTCGTCGTACGTAAGTCGTACACTACAGCTTCTTTAGAAACCAGACATATCCTGACTTTGACTCTGTCACCATTAGCTGCAATGATGTAAAACAGTATTGTCCAACTCTAGTCCTCATGGGCCCGATTTTAACACTTTTTTAGTATTTAACAAACAGCTACAAATTTAACAATGTGTAGAATCAGAAAATGAAAATCCTGTCCTAAATGTGGCCCCTAAGGACTGAGGATGGACAGCCCTACTCTGTACATTCCAGTTTTATCACTATTGTCTCCTATCTGCTGTTCTTTTGTAAATGTGGCAAAGGCTCTTCCCATGGGCATTTAGGAATCAGCTAGGTGAAGTTACAGGTAACAATAACTATAAAGGGACTGCTATATATCTCAGAGACAATTTGACATTGAACACGACATGGAAGTTCTTGTGACTGGTACTGCATGTGGATGAATAATAAAGCTACTGCAGTATTAAAAAGCCTTTTGATGAAGTGATGAAGTTACAAAGTGAATGTTAACAATATTACATTGGATGAGTGCTGCTGGAATGGAAGGATCAAGTTAAGATTTTTGGAAGCTCAAGACGCAACAATTCAAGACAGGATCCTATACCATCTTTGAAGATTCTGAAGCATGCTATCAACTTCCTACAAGTACGCCAAGGAAATGACAAACAGCACTTGCGGCTAGAAGACACAAATATTCGGGTATGTTGATTTGCTTTCTATAAAAGTAAAGTTAGAACATGATGCACTATATAGTAATATAGTATCTCTGCACACTTCCAGCCTGCTGATCTGTAAAGCAACCATCAATATTTTACTGGATGTAAAAATGATTTAAATACAAGTAATGACTCTGCTCAAATGTATCTGTGCTGTTGAAGGAGTAACTGTCAGCTTAGCATATTAATGTATATATATATTTTTCTCATTTGGATAGGGTAAGGAATGGTAAACCCCAGCCAGAGAGATGTCACATAAACAAGTGAAGCTATTGGAAAACATCCTTTCTTTTCCTGTTCTATTAGATGATGTTTTGATTTCCCCTCACTTTTAGCCCAAGTGAATGTTGTACCAGGGACAATTAGCCAGAGGGACAGAATAACAATTGACTTTGGTCCTAACCTCTCACTCCCCCTAAAAACATCTTTTAGCTTTGATGCTATAAATAAACTCCCAAGATCTCTAGAAGAATATTATCACCTTTTCCACAGCTTTTGCACCTAAATTTTGGGCTCAGAGATGTCTAGCAAAATCCCCTTTTCCAAATTTAAAAGATGAATGAGGAATGGAGCTGGAAGCCCTTAGATTGCAGGAATGGAACACAAAATCGGTAATCATACAGAGCCTATTGTGCTCTATTTAAAACTGCCAAGATAAATTTGAGATGAGTTTTTTTTTATACCTTATTTCGCTTATAGAAACAAAATATAAAATGTTTCTATACAGAGATTAGGAATGGTTGGAAGTGTGTGAAAATACTCAGCATTGCCTTAATTCACTGATTTGGCCTGTTACAAGTTATGATTTTGTCTTATATATTTTAAGATATATCCAAATAGATTGTAATAGATTCAAATATATTATTATACCTTTAATTATGTTGTACCTTATAATTCCATTCACTTCACATTTTTTTGTTTGCATTTGCAGAAAATTGGCCATCAGGACACCAACAGGACACAATCTGTGGGTTGGCGTATTCCCTATGAGAAACTCCCTTTGAAGACAAGACAAAAAGCTTTAATGTGAATTGAAACCTATTAGTAACTGTATCAGTCCACAATTCATGCATTGTATTATCAATAGAAATGAAAGTGTGATCTGAAATAAGTTCTGTGTAAACAATATGACACATATATAGGAAATAATAAATGACATATAGTCATTTTTTTAAAACTACACAGACTTTTGCAAGAGTAGAAGATTTCATTGGGTATTTTAACATAATTATATGTCTACAAGAGTGGTAAAAAGTATCTAAAGTATTTTTTGGTATTTTGTAGACTAGGCTTTTAATATCAAGTGTCCTCAACAGTAATTTATAAGAAATCCTCTGTTGTAATCATAATAAATACAGATGGAATCCCATACTGTATGCAAATCATGTACAACCTATGAAGAAAAATGTGGGGTCGCCACACTGTTAAAGTGTTGAATTCAACATATTTTTAACTTTGATGCTCAAGAGCCTTATAGTGATTTTGCTCACAAGGTCTCAATATGGCATTGTATCATTTTGTTCCTTTTACATTTATCAGAAACTTGCAGCATATCAATGCTTAGAACAATGGCTGTGTCCTATAAATGCTTTTTGCTTTGTATTGTATTCTTGAACATTTGATTTGCATGTCATGTTTATTGACAGTCGATTGTTGATGAAAGGATGGCATAACCATACTAGAAAAGAACCCATGCAAGAGGAGTCTGGCTCTGGACAAGATGGCGAGATTTCTTTGGATGAAGATGGTCCAGTGATGGGGGAATGTGTGTGGCTGGTGAGAAATCTATCTTACAGTGAAAGGAATCAGGTTTTGTATTTTGGTTTTGGCTTTGTCTTTTGCCATGGTGTGAACATGCTCCATATGAGTTGAGTTTTGTCTAGCTGAGGTTGAATAGGACCTGTGCAGGTGTGTTTGTATTGAAAATTTGTATTTCAGTGCGTACATTTTAAGGCAACATAAGTTCAGTTACTGCAACGGCGATGGTTGTATTGCAGCATTGTATTGCTCTATTTAACCTGCAAGTTTTATGAAGGCAATCAAGAAGCAAAGTCACCTATCTACCCATGGTGATTCTTCCAGGTTGCCTCAGATATTTTTCTCTTTTTATGGGCTATGTATATGCCTACATTTCATTTGGGGGCAAGAAAAATTTCAGAGTCGGAAGTGTTTCTTGGGTATTTTGCTCAATGAAGTTTATTGAACTAGAAGGAATCATTGCGAGTTGCAGCAACATTATATGCAAGTGTTGAAAGTGTACCTAACCTCACGGATAAAATTATTTTGCACCTCACCAGTGGCAGTGCTTGTGATAGTTCCAATCTGAATTCTGATTTTGATCATGCCTGTTCTGATCTAGAATCAGAACTTGGAATTATAACAGTCCGAGTACTAATCCAATATTTTTATGGCTGTCTTTAAAGTAATTGACAGGTATAGTAGGGCTCAAACTGCAGGACTATGGCAGCTGTCATTGTCTCGTGGCCGGTTGGGCTGATCTGAACTATGCCTGTCATTGTATAGTTTGGCTCATAATAAAAAAGTTAAAACACCAACTTGAAATCTAGTTAGATTTCTTGAGCAATCCGATTGGATTCAGAATTTGAGTCAAACTTTTCCAAGCACCTCTACCTACTATTACGAAGATATAGTGGCTGCATTAATTTTTTTTTACAACTTTTCTTCCTTTATTTTCACTTTTTAATCCTACCAGTAACAGTCTGGCTGCCCTAGGGTTTCAGTACTCATTCACTGTACCGTATCAATGGGGAGCAGCATTTCTATCACAGTTAAGCTATGTAGGAAAGGGCTAGATGATGCTGGATGTCCACCAGCTAGGAAATGAGGAAAACTCTATCTGACTTTCTTCAGCTTCTAATGCACATTGTGAGTAGCTCACATTATGCAATTAAACCAGAGTAAGCCATTTCATTACAGGAGATGAGCTTGCACAACTTTACAAAAGGATGGAGTTTAGCTTTACCTTGACTGATTGCAAAATGCTCCGAGAATGTTGACTAACGGTGGCTGCTGCTAACTACAGATGTGTGGATTCCCAAACCACAATTATTTGTCCACAAATACCTGAAAACTGGATCATAATAGGAGTGATTTAAGGAATATATGCTGTTTCACCATGGTGGATTATCAAGCTCACCCAATACCCAATGGCATGCAAGGAAATCTAAAAAAAAAGTTATTTTTCCTTGTACATTTTCGAATGATTGAAGTCAGCAGAGATTCTCTATAATAAGAAAAACTGTATGTGGAATGTTACATTAGTATAGGAAATGTGGCCAGTTTGTGTGTTTATAGGTATCATTGTCACACGTGCTCATATTTTGCATGTAATTTTATGTCTTTGTGCTTTCAAAATTAAAATGATAATAAATAATTTGTACACTATGATTTTTGTTTTTGTTTCATGAGCACTTGACTAAAAAAAATACTTTTTGTCCTTTGGTTCATCTCAAATCTGCTATCACCCCAATTAAAAAATGTGATTACCATAAAGATAAATCCAGAGCGCATTTACAATCTACTATTATTAACTCCATCTCTGCCTCTCGTGATTTGTGTAAATCAAGACAAATTGTAATATTTATCCTTTTTTCATACATCAAAGCCCAGAGATTACAAGGTAAGTACAAAAATGCCACTTGGACGTAGGACAAGGACAGCTATGTGGCAGAGATGTGGAAACTCGCAAACCAGCTCCCATAAATGTATCTGTTTTCCTGATCACCTGAAATGTAGTTTTCATAAAATACTTTTGAACAGAGGAGTACATAATGGCAAAATGAAATGGTTGTCATGTTGATATGGGCCACACAGTATGTCATATTACCACATTATTCTGCTTGTTTGGCTTAGACTTGTAGAAATGGTTTATCCCACCTGTGATAGCAGACTTTATTGGAGGGGAATGATTATACCACTTAATAGAGTAATAAATGGAATGCTGTATTTTTACCCCATATTGTAACCTCTCTATTCTGTATCATGCCGCAAGGGAACTGTGCACAAGTATAAAGTGCTTCTAAAACTCCCTCTTCTCTTTTCTACAGGTGGCCCAAAATGCTACAGGCATACTAGTTGGGAAAGATCATTGTGTCTGCGAGGTGCTTCTGCCCGACAGTTCCTTCCCTGCCAAGCGGGTCGGAGCCTTGGAGGATGAGACCGTTCGACTGAGCAACAGAGTGGAAGATGAAATGCAGAAGGTTTAAAAAAATATTTTTTATGTATATTTATTGAATATGAAGGTGCTTAATAAACCCAGAGATGTGTCATCGAAGCAAGGTTTACGATAGATGTCCCCGCTGTTTTATACCAGGGGTATTGAAGGATTTTTTTAGATTATGTGGTCAAAATAATAAACTGTAATACTCATTTCAATGAAGTTGGATGTACCAGTGTTGTGTGGTAGCACTGCAGTCCACATCTGGAATACATGGAGGGGGTTAGCTGCAATGTATGCACATTGAAACCATTTACAGCCAGTGTAGCTGGGGAGGGGAAAATACAGAGTAAATCAGAGAGAAGACACATTGTTCTGGGCAGTAGTAGTATCTTACAATTATGAAAAAAAGCAAAAAAGACAACTCTTTCCAGCAAAGTGCCGTCTTTTTGCTTTTCTTCATAATTGTATGTTCACATACCAAGCTTGGCAACTCGGTCGCTATTACACTCAATACAATTAGGGACCCTACCCTTTATATCTTGACCAGTAATAGTCTCTGCCATATAAGCCAATATAGGAGAATAACCACATACTTAGGGCTCTATTTATATCATTTTCATTCATCAATTTGACTGTGATTTACCCTTTTTTTCATTATGCCTCATTCACTTTAGATTCAAGTTTGATGGCAAAAAAAAATCAAATGAGAAAGGATGAAAATCATTGTCAAATTAACTAATAAAAAATGTATAAATGGACCCCTGAAAGTGAGATAGGAAAGACCATAACTTTTCAGCTAGCGGAGCCCACCATAGACAATCATAGGTACTGTTGCTATACCTACTTAAACCTATTGAGAAAGCCACAAAAGACATATTAATTTGCAATTGTGCATGCATACACTATTTTTAACTTGCAAATGCAGATGTTTGCATTTACATTTAAATTTGCTTTTAAGAAAACCCTTGCAGATACAAGAAAGCTGATTCTTACCTTGAATTACAACTGTCACAACTGTAAAAAAATAAAATCCCGCTCCTGATAAAAAAAAAGTATTTACATTTCGGTAGGATGATAAGTTTTAATTTTACTCTTTTCCAACTGACATCAGATATAACCATAAATGTAGCCGTTAGAGGCTGTAGCTCTATATGAATGCAAAAGTAATGGGTTGGTAGTTTTTAGCAGTGACACTGGCAGAAGAATTCTTTTCATCTGACTCACATCACATTCAGAAGTGTTGGATGTCTGGTCCCCCATCAACCAAAGTGGTTCCTTTTACTTTCCTCTTTATATTACTACAGGACACAGTAGTGATCAAAGTCAGCATAAGGAATCACATCACTCTTTGGGTGGGTAGACATCCAACATTTTTAGAAGCAGGACAGGTAAGTATATTATGACTTCTTTTTAAGGGAAGCTTTTTTTCTTAATTTTTAGCAACCACATACCAACTTTTATTCAGCCCACAATTACCATAAGAGCTTATAACTATTCCATATCTGTTTTTGTAAGGAAACATGAGATATTCATACAGACATACAATAGAATAAAACGAATTAGAAAGGAAATACAGTCTTCAGTTTAGGTCTTTAGGAGTTTATGAAATGTTTAGGTCTATGAAGTCCTATGTAAAGTGTCTTATTGGGTAGTGTCCAACTATGGTACTTGTATCACTTTTTACCTAAAACTGGCACCATGTCTTCTATAGTTAGAAGAACAGGACATCAGACTGGACACATACTTTGAAAGGATTATTAATCTGACCAAGAGAGTGGAACATCTGGAGAAGTTGCGTCCTGAAGGCTTGATAGAAATAAATTTTGATCTTCTGAAAAAGGAAATTAAGGAACTGGAAATGTACGTCACAGCAATGAGAGCCAAACCAAATGCAAACAGTGCTCAAGTGGAAAGTCTCTATAAGGAGGTATGTTCCTTCAAACACCAACCAAAAGGGACAAAAGAGATATAGAAAACTTAATATTAATCTATTAGCAGCTATACTCCAAAATGTATTTAATGATTTTTGTGACTTCAGGTCAAGAATATATCCAAGACTGTTGGACAACTAGAAACTCTTGACAAGAACAATGTACTAAAAGCCAAGAGGGAAATGGAGAGTTTGAAGAAACGTCTTGTGGATTGTGAAAAGAATAATAAACCAAAAGCTCCAGTGACTGTGCCCTTAGGTAAGTTAGATAGGACATACAAGCAACAAATGATTAGACATATCTGGACAATAAAATATGGAAAATATTTCTACACAAACTGTTTAAAAAACATACAAAACTTCCAAAATATATAGATTTTTATGTCAATTGTTAATATTGACTTTTAATTTCTTCATATGGTAGCTTCAAACCTTGCTAGAGGTAGTAATGCTGTGCAAGAAACTAATAAAAAAACTTATTCGGATCCACTTACAATAAAATATTAGAGTAGGAAATCCAAAGCGGAAATCTATAGCCATACCACCCTTAAATCCTGAATTTTCTAATTAAAAGTATTTAGTTTTACCGGGAGATGCCCTCAGTACTATTTTGAAGATAGTTTCAATATCTTGGGTTGACTAAAGCCCAGCGTTGTTTAACATGGAAGATTAGGGTCATACTAGTCGTGCCCATTTCTAGGTGATGATTTATAGAATAAGAGGGTAAGACTAAGACATTGGTTTTAGACTCTAGCCTATAGTGTTCTGAGATTATACATTTTTGAAGCCATTTCAAGTAAATAGAGATTTTTAGGATGAGCCATGTGTAGTGATGCGTTGCATGTGAATTCACATAATTTTGTTTTTCTTGATATTTCTTTTAAAAGTATTATGCATACAAAATATGAAATGCTACAATCCTAAAAATCTTCATTAAAATGTCAAGTGTCACACTTGGGGAAACAGGACAACTAGGGGGTGCTACGGTTTGTACAGAAATGGTGTGAGCCCTGAGAAGGGCCAAGGTGCAGAGTCTAAGCAGTAACCAGGTGTTCTCCAGAGCTTCTAGTGGTGAGGATGTTGTGCTGCTGGTTACTGCCGGGTTGCGGTCCTTGGGCACACCAGGGTGGGCAGGAAGATAAGCGGTACCAAATCACAAGGCAGAAGATTTGTCAAGGAAGGCCGGGGCTACTGCAGACACAGGGAACACAGGAGACGCTGGAAGCAACAGGAGGCACGGGTGACAGATGAATATGGGAAACAACAGACTTGACAACAAGGGGTTAACACAGGAGCTGGGCAGGGGAAATACTGAATTAAGCAATAGGTGTACAGGAACTTGTCCAACAGAGCTAGGGGGCTAGTGGAGACATGTTGCACAAACACTGAGTGCTGTGTCTGAGCTAGCTAAATAGCCAGGGATGATTAAGAGGCTTTTTGCTGATTGGCCAGCGGGATGGGTAAAACTGATAAAGCTTGGGTACGCAGGCACACCCAAAGTCAGAACTGCCTCCATACACAGGAGAGAGACACCTGCGCTTTAGTGAGAAAGAAGTAAGTGTGACATGAAGTAAATATTAATACATTTTTCTAATTCTTTTTACAGGGTCTTGTCAGCACCAAGGCTTGGCCCGTGTTAGTAAACCCAACCTTCTCCAGCTCAACTGGAAAGGAAGCGCATACAAGTCTGGAGCATGGGGCAAAGATGCAGCTTGGAACACCACCAAGAAGTCACTCTACTGGGTGGCTCCTCTAAATACTGATGGCCGGGTTCTTGAGTCCTTACGTATTTACCCATCCCTGTTTGACCTGCAGATGTACAGGAACGCCATGGATCTACCCCTCTCTGTACTCATTAAAAATAAATGGAATCACACCTTTGCTGGCCAAGGTGGTGGAATGGTTGTACACAACAACAATTTGTACTACAACTGCTACAACAGCCGTGATCTGTGTAGAGTCAGTTTGACCAGTGGAGTTTACCAAAGAAAGCCTCTTTCTAGTGCTTCGTTCAACAACCACTTCTCTTATTCTGGCACCATGTTCCAAGACATTGACTTTGCATCAGATGAGAAAGGTCTTTGGGTTCTGTATACCACTGACGAGAGTGTTGGCAACATTGTGGTGGGTAAGGTCAACGTTGCCACATTCACTGTTGATAAAAGCTGGACTACCACACAATATAAGCCTGGTGCAAGCAATGCATTCATGATTTGTGGAGTCCTTTATGTCACTCGCTCACTTGGCCCGAAGATGGAAGAGATCTTCTACATGTTTGACACCAAAACAGGAAAAGAGGGTCGGCTGAGTATCATGATGGAAAAGATGGCCGAGAAAGTGCACAGTCTTAGTTACAATTCAAATGAACGGAAGCTGTACATGTATAGTGAAGGCTACCTGATACATTATGACGTTGCCTTGAAGCCTTGAGGTTTCTTATCTATCTGAATTGTCTTCTATTAGGGCTTTATATTCTTTACCATTATCTTGCCCTATTAACTACGTGACCTAAATACTCATCACAGCTTAATTGTAATAAAACCATTAGAAAAGATTGAAGATTTTAGATGTTTTCTCTGTATATTTTCTTACGATGTATACAATGCGGGCTGTATTGCTTGTAAGGCCATCTTACATTATTTTGTCAGACTGAGTTTTAGAAAAACAACTATGTTCATAATAAATACATATATGTGATGAACAATATTGTTGTATTACTGCCTAGTTTGCAAGAGTGCCAATGCATGTTCCTTTTGTATGTTCCTGAACAGATAGCCATTACAGCTTTTGTACACAATCCAGGTTTTATCCATCTCTGCTTTCCATAAAATCTATTTCATCTTGATTTACCAAATTGTCTGGAAATTTTAAAGGATTTGAGCGTAAATTATATGCTCAAATAGGAATTTCTGATGAATGAAAAAAAATCAGACAAACACCAATCACATTAATGAAATGAAAAAAAAAAATAGATTGTGATTCAATGTCAAAAATAAAGTAACTGATTTGTGAATAATAATAGGTTGTGGTCAATTGATACAAATCTGCTGAATTTAAACAAATGTCCTAAAGTGTAACTAAAGTTTTTACTTTCAAACTCTGCAATCAGGCAGGACATGGATGCAGAAAGAGACAGGTGATGTCCCTTCTGCAATGAAACATACTTACCTGGCTGGTTGCTCTCCTCAACTGTCAAAAATCACTGACATTTTTTTATTATTATTATTATCATTATTATTATTATTATTATTACAAAGTAGGGTCTCGCAAAAATTTCCTCTAACTTCCCAGTGGTTCTGCGAAATTTCACCAAACCGACTTGCGAAACCATCGGAAGAAGGAGGAAATTAAAACAGGAGGATTCTTAGAACTGCATTCAGCCCTGAGAATCCTCTTGTTGGCAATCCGGGGGGCACTGGAGGTTAATTAACCTCACCTGGCCTGAAAATATTATGATACATTTGTTACAATTTTTTTTTTATCCACTGCAATGCAATCCACTGTACTGGAAAGTGTGTTACAGGGTAAGATATACTTATATTACAATGTCAGCAGGTTCTCCTGTGCTCAGCAAGCAGAAAACAGTTACTTGGTAATTTAAAAACAGTACACAACACTTCTACCAATTTATTCTTTTAAGGCACTAGAGGTTAAATGGGGAGAGGTCCCTCCATTTAAAATTTCTAGTGCTCTCTGATTGGCTGAGGAAGGCTCCTCCTCTCAGAGTGAGTCATGCGGCTTGCGTTTATGAATAAACGAGGCCATGGGAAAAATCAGAGGATTTTAGAAGACTGTTAGTGGGAAGGTAGCACAAGTGCTCCCGGTTGTGCTTGCAAGCACTTGTGTTTAGATCATAAAAGTGGCTAGATCTGATTGTACATATCTTGTACATAGGTTTACCTACTTGCATTTAGCTATTGCCCTAGAATTCAAGTACCGGTAATTGTTTTGCTACATACCTACATACAAGAAGCTCAACTAATGTTAATTACTGCAGAAACAATATTGAAGAATGGTTGAGGGAAATGCACCAAAGCAACCTCTAACAACAACTCTACCACCAGCACTACACACTTTAATGCCTACATTAATGCCTCCATATGATTGATATCATATACAATATTTTATAAGCTCTAAAAATATATCAGAACACTAAAAACGTGATAGTGACCCCTTCTAAATTATTCCATCTGCACCAAATACTCCACTTACTAAACAGCATGGACAAGATATCTTAGAATGTACCTTCCTACATTTAAAAATGCCTCAAAAATATTTTCTACAGACCCCATGTCCAAGTAGGCAAGGTGCAAGGGGAGCCTGGCAAAACAACAAAAGGAGCCAGGTGAAAGTGTCAGATTGGGCAACCCAGAAAGGCAGCCAGGTGCAAGTGGAGTCCTAGGGCCTGAATCATTAAAGCTCTCCAAGGCTGGAGAGGATACACTTTCTAAAGTGAAGCTGGGTGATCCAGCAAACCAGGAATGGATTTCTTCAAAGTCATTTGTTATTTGCTAGCAAATGTTTTGAATCCTGGACAAGATCCATTCCAGGTTTGCTGGATCACTCAGCTTCATTGATCAAAGTGTATCCTCTCCAGCCTTGTAAAGCTTTTATAAATCAGACCCTTAACCTCTACCTGGCTGCCTTTCTGACTTGCCTGACCTACCCATGCATATGGCTCCCTTTCTGCTTCATCCAAAACCACACCTTTTCACAACTGACTCCCATAGTGTTATACTACACTTCTAACTTGCTCTCTTTTCTTGCTAAAACATAAAAATGGAATATGCAACACTGACCTTTTTCCTGCCTCCAGGCGTCAGTCTGTGTCTGTGGTGGGATAAAATATTGGCAAAATGTTTTCCTATGCTTTATTATTATTATTATTATTATTATTAAACGGGATTTATATAGCGCCAACATATTACGCAGCTTTAGCTTTCTGGGTAGTATTCATGTGGTTCAGTTCAAGTATAAAAACTGCCCAAAGACGCAATACTGAACCTCTAAATTGCTGCTAATAAACACAACTGCCTGAAAACGGCTGTGATGTTAGATACAATAAACAAATTTATACAGCAGTGCCGTACATTAAAAACAGGTTCCAAATGACAGACTGATACAGACCGTGACAAAGGAGGAGGTGAGGACTCTGGCCCAAAGAGCTTACAATCTAAGAGGTGGGGAAAGTAGGTTTTAATCGAAACTATTTTTCTGCAAGCATTAAAACACCTAAAAAGGCTTGCAAAACTGCAGGTGAGAACTTACTGTTATCCTTTAGAAATCTATTCAACCTATAATACTTTCATCTAAGATTGAATACTACTCTATAAGGACCTCAATTTTTTTTGGGCGATTTGACAATTTGGTAACTGCACCTCAACCTTACTGCAGTCTGAATATAACCTAAGGACTCCATTGATTCCCTTGTGGGAATCAATTACTACCACTAAAACACATAGACCTGGATGATTTCCACGAGGGAATGTATGATTCCCTGTTTTATAAATAGAACACTAAGTGTCAAAGCGGACATAAAATCAAAATTTTTATTTTACATAAAAGGGTAGACAATCCTTTTATTTAAAGTAAAAATTGTATTTTTTTTTTTTTTTTGCAACATCCGGTTACCAAGACAGAATAGGATACCTACGTCATGCCTTCTGGAAAGGATCTCGGCTGCTCCTTCTGCGCATGCCCTCATCTCAAGCATGCGCAGATGGAGTCCTTTCATAAATGGAAGAAAAAAAAAAGCCAATCACACTCCCCATCCAACACGATCTTGGGCCTGCACAGATTGGTTGATGTAGGAAGTAGAACCTGGAAGAAATGAGAAGATGATGTCAGCTTCCTTTTTGCCGGGTCGAAGACAGATACCAGGACGATGCGGGACTTAAATGAAGAAAACTTCCAACAGATAGCTGGGTTTTGAGTTTAGTTCTGCTTTAAAGCGGAAATATCTCTAAAAAGTAGGCCCCACTCTGAAATGTCTCCCCCACTCAGTCTGGTGTGGGCTGGACACCAAGTGCCGCCATGTTCATCTAGGCTCTTCTTCCTACATCGCCCGACCTTGCAGTGTGCAGGCCTGGGATTGAGCTATACTGTAATTGCAAAAATGACACAGTTATGGTGGTTATCCATCCATAAAGTAAAAAATGTGCTTTAACCACCCGGCTGTTAAACCGGACCTTGTTTCGGGGTAAAAACACTTGCAAAAAGTGTTAAACCCGAACTTTTCTCAGGTAGTTAAACAAACGTTATATTGCAATCCGATTGTCATACATTGTATTACAATCGGATTACAACTGTAAGAATATACTTAACCGGTCCCCGCAGCTCCTCCGGACACGTCTTCTCTCTAAATATATATTTTTTTTTTTACATGATTGTGTGTTTCAAACTTTTTTTATATTTATGATATCTACTAGACCCTTGTTCGGACATATTTCAGTAAGTTACAGGTCTACAATTTAAGAAAAAAATTTCATGAAAAACAGTGTACTGCTTTTGGCACAGAAATCTAGACATCAGTGAAACGCCCAGGTCCTTAAAGGAATGTTTATATTTATGTTACTGCAGTTAGAAAATAAAAACAAAAGGCTAGTCAACAAAATATGTTATTATTAATGAAAAATAAATACATTATTAGTATAGCACCTGTTTAACTTACACAGTGCTTTGGCAAAATATATTTGTTCCAACAACATCCAATATTATTCAGTTGGGGTTTACATTCTGAGAATAATGGGACATGCAAAAAGCTCTATTAAGGTAAACAATAGACAACATAATATTTTAATATTAGTTGCTTTGTTGCACGATGACTTTAGGCTGGGTCTACATAGACGTTTTTTAAAAAAACGCATGTAAATGTTCCTATTGCATTTATATGCGTTTTTTATGCATTTTTATTAGCGTTTTAAAGAATGCTAGAAAACGCCTATGCCGCGTTTTCCCACATTTTTTTGAGTTTTCCCACGTTTTTAAATCATTTGTGTATTAAGTGCTCAAAAAAGCGGGAAAACGTCCAATTGAAATCAATGGAAGCGTTTACCTGCTTTCAGGCATTTTCCAGCGTTAACCCAGCGTTTAAAAATGTTTAAACCTTGCAAGCAACATTTAAGATAACCGTCATAAACGTGCCTCAAGGAAACGTCCTGGTGTAGATTAACCCATTGGATTTCAAACAAGGGCTTTAAAAGCCTCAGGTTAAACCCTGGGGAAACAGTGTGTGTAGACTTAGCCTTAAATTTATTTTCATTTTATTTATTTTTTTAATATAACCAAAAGCAGAAACAGCTCATTAAACATAATACAATGAGAGTACTAAGATGGCGCTTAAAACCAAAGCCTTTAATAGGACACGCAAACGGTAGCGTGTACCAAGATGGCCGTCTAGTTAACCCTTTCAGGTCTTTTGTTGCCAAGAGAGACGGGCGTTCGTCATTTTCATTGGTGAACCCTGTCCCCGCCCTTAGATTGGTAGCCAATGTGACAATGAGGTGGCAAAGGGAGCAGAAGACTATTGGCTGAACGGGCGCTCATGCTGTTTCCTGTCACCAGAGGGCTTCCTTGCACAGGTCGGTGGTGAGGGGGTAGTCCGGCACCGCCATTTTGTCAGCCCGCTTGAGTTACTCGCGTTTCCATCAGTGAGGTGAAGAGAGGATGGGGGATCATTACCACCGAGGCGGATACCCTCCCGGACCTCCCAGGGATTTCCGCAGGGATGACCGGTGTAAGTGAGAAGGGAAAATGGTGGTGAGCACAAAGCCAGGGATGAGAGGGCAGAGATCATGGGTGACTGGGAGGAACAATGGCTAGTCTGCTCGTACATTGGCCCCATCACAGCAGACACACAGGGGCCCGGGGCTCAGGCTGTGAAAGGCTTCATGTTGTTTATAGGCCGAGACACTTTGCAAATATTGGAGTAGAAATGCATTAATATTTGTATATTGGTTTACCTCACAGGACTTCTATTCAAATATTATAAATGATAAAACAAGCTGTGATATCCCTGCCTGTGTGTTCACTATTCTGTATAATGATTGGTAACCCATAGCGACCAAGCTGGATCCTTGCATGGTGTAGTTGATGGTTGCTATGAGTTACCGTGAGTTATGAGAAGCTGATGTTGTATTTACCTATGTGAATAGGATTCCATGCATAGGAAAGATCCTAGTGTATTTTATATTCCTGGGTCTTAAATGTAAAAACAATGGGTTGGGGTATATAGAGCTCCAATGTAGACACATAAAGTGCGATGGGCCCCCATTCATTGCAAACGCTTGAAATTATTTTTTGTTCACATCAAAGTGGCCCAGCGCGGTGCATTGGGGCTCTGAATGGCCCAGGTGAGAGCCAAGGTGATCCAGATATTAAAGTGGAACCAAATTGGGGGTGGGGGATAAACATTGCAATCGCCAGGTTCTTTATTGTAGAAGGGACAGGCAATGTCTCTTCTGCAATAAAAGAAATACAACAGTGTGTATGATCCGGCATAGCTGGCTGCTGGGAATGTATGGACCCCTGTGCACATGTGCAGATGTTACATCATTCCCAGCCTGAGGAAGCCCTAGGTGGCGAAACGCGTAAGATTCAAAGACATAAACGGCTCACCGAAATATACCAGTATACTGTATGTATAATGTGTCAAACCCCACCCCATAATGATCCAATGGGCTGGTGGTTATGTATGATTATTGTTTAATTATGAATGAGTCATTGTATAAATACATAATTATTATCACTCAAAACTTGGGCAATTAAACCCCTGTCACTTTCTTTCTCAAAAGTTTATGTCAATTTATATATCAAAGGGGCGGCCAAAGACAGATAGAGGATAAACTCACTTTTTCTCATTCCTGGCCTGGCCAATCAGGATGCCTGAAGATGCCCAACCAGGAAGAGGATTGGTTAAAGCGTACCTAAACTCACAATTTTCACTTTACATAAAAGGATAGAAAACCCTTTGATGTAAAGTTTAAATTCTGTTTGTTTTTTTAAGTGCAACATCCTTTAAAAAAAAAAAAAAAGGATGCATCACCACCCTCTAATTCTCCATGGCCTAGGCGAGCGCAAAGCCTTCCGGTATACCTACGTCACGCATCCCGGGAGGCTCTTGGGTGTTTCTTCTGTGCAAGCATGAGCATCTCCGTCATGCGCAGGACCTTTTTGGTGAAAAGGAAAAAAAATTGCTGATCGCAGGTTTTTTTCCAACCTACATCACTCGATCTCGCACCTGCGTCGGGTGATGTAGGAAGAAGAGAGGTGTAGATGGTGGTGAGCCGGCTCAGGGGCAGATACCGGGGCAATGCGGGACCCCATGGAAGACACCTCTGGACCGATCGACTGCATTGCGGGATTAAAGGTGTTTTTTTTGTTTTGAGTTTAGTTCCTCTTTAAAGTATGGTGGCGCCTGCAATGGAGCAATGACAGGTGAGTTTATTTATAAAATCAGGCGGAGGAGTTCATTTTATTGCAGAAGAGACATTGGCAATTTTTGGCCAATTGCATTGTACAGGGCGGGGGGGGTGTCACCTGCATCTTCCTAATTTCAGAATTGTGATGAGTTAATTTTTGGCTGGGGCAGCGAGGAGCTGGCAGGGAAGCTTAACCTAATGTTTGCATGAAGCTTCACGTTAATGTGAATCTGGGGCTTGGTGAAAAATATCTCTCTCTGCATGAATATAATTGGCTCCCTGGATGGTCAGATGTGCAGGGAATGTTTACCAGGTGAGTGAATGTGTATTGGCACACATCTTTCTATAGAGCTCAATGGTATTCATGTACTCAGTATTTATGACTTGCACAAATCTGTCCCATATCTGTACATTCTACTTTGTATTTAACAAACCCACGTCCTGTGATGTCGGCCCTGTGCTCCCCATATAATCCAGTCCTGGCCTAACCTGCCCTTCATAGTGATCAGTAAATCTGCATCAATCATATAGTGTATGGCTAGCTCAGGGGGGATCTGTAGAAAGCAGCTGGGTAAGCATTTTATTCTACCAAGGAATTCATCAGAAACAGCCTCAGCTGTCAGCCACCACCACCATTATCATCATTATCACACAGTATTTATATAGCACTGACATATTACACAGCGCTGTACAAAATCCATAGTCATGTGACTAGCTGTCCCTCAAAGGAGCTCACAAAATAATGTCTCTACCATAGTCATATGTCATTACCACAGTCTAAGGTCAATTTGGTGGAAAGCCACTTAACTGCATGTTTTCTTAATGTGGGAGGAAACCGGAGTACAGAGAGGAAACCCACGCAGACACGGGGAGAACCTGCAAACTCCATGCAGATAGTGTAGTGTAGCAGCCACCTTGCTGCCTATTTTGTTTAAAATCAACAAATATTGGTTTGGTTTGAATGGGTGCTTGGTCCTATGGGGTGCCTTGGTGAGGTGCTGCATGAAGAATCTGCCCAGCTTTCAGCAATTCTCCATCATCCCAGCACAATTGTAAAAGTTGTCTTCTAATTTTACAGCTTGTTCAGAATACATAAATTAGTATATGGGATCTGAGCCCTGGTTCAAAGTAACACATAGCGTTATTCCTGCCAACACGATATGGAATCATTGTTACTTAAAAATTGTCAGTGAGGAGAACAAAACCAATATGTGATTGGATAGAAGGAAACCATGTTTGTGAGAACTTAGTGTTAAGGTGTTTGTAAAAGGACAATTGAATGATGTTAAATTTTTTATCATATCTTGTTTCAGATTACAGCCATGGACCAGACCATTATGGCCCTCCAGGGGGAGGGTTCCCACCTCACAACAGACCAGAGCCCATTAAGCAGGAACGGGACCCGTTTTATGACAGGAGACCTATGGATCCAGGACCTCCCATGCATACAATGGGTAATTAAGGCAGAATTCCTCTTCATACAATTAGCGCAATATAGAAGGTGCCTTTGGTGAAAATTTGGTTCATTATAAAGTAAAGTCAGCTATGATGTCCATGAAAAAGCAAAATTTCTCTTTTATTCATTGGCCAAAGCAATTGTACCTTTTGGTGTGTTTAACTTAACTGGAGATAGGCCCATAGGAAGACTTTTTCTTCTCCTTTGGGCTATATTCCTCCTAATAGGTAGAGCCACTTCTGTTTTTATGTAGTATCGATTGGATTGATAATCCAAAAGCCTTTATACTTTTTCAAATCATTTGTTATTCCTCTTTTACTTTGCAAAAGTAGGGAGAGAGGGAAATCCTTTCACTTGGCAGGTGGCCACTTCATAAAATAAAAAGTCCAGTGTTCTCCCCAGCTCCTTTAAACTAGGTGCACCACTGGCACTGGCACTTTTTAGTAACCACTCAGCTATTTCTGGGTGGTTACTGATGAGTTGGGTCACAATACAGGGGCTGCCACCCACCTACAATTTCTTCTCACCCGGCTTAAAAAAGTTTCTGTGTTGAGTACTGAAGTGAGGTGGTTTGTGAAGCCATTGACCCACAAAAACCACTTGGATCAAAGGAAAGCTTCATTTGGGAGATCTATGTGTTACTTCACATTACATATCCTGAATTGTCTCTACAAGGCCATATTACTGAGATGTAAAATCTGAAATCTTGCCCCAGAATTGTGTCTATAAATACATTTTAGTCATCAAAATGCACTTTATCTGAAGAAGGGCAAACTATGGATCCTTCATTATATATTATATCCTCTATATTTATCTTCTTTTTATCCTTATTTTATTATATTTTGGAATCCGGAGAAAAAAAATGATGGTCTATAGAGAAACTTACCATATCATTTGTTTTATGCTGTTTTAGCTAGACCACCATTGCCTTAGGCTACAAACACACGAAATAAAATAACGTTGGAAAGGATTTTTCACTAAAGGGTCTTTCACGAAACAACAACATTTTTTTCTCTTTTGCAGGCATAAAGACAGAGTTTAAACAGGAGGAGCCTGACCCTGGTTATCGAGGTTCAAATGCATCTGGTCCTGCTCAGCCTTTCCAGAACCGCAAAAGACCATTTGAAGATAAAGGAAGGGGCTTCTATGAACACCGCGATGACAGAAGGTGTGTACATCCAGCAAATGCCTGTTCTGTAGAGAAATTTACAAATTGGTTTGTTGGGGTCAACTGGTCACACAAACTTTACTGTTCAAGAATGTGCTAATATTTCAAGGAAAGCTCAAAGCTTTTTTTTATAATGTTAGTTTACCAATATAATATTAAAGATTCAGAAACAAATATCATTGTTAGATAGGTCTGATGTAGACAACTATTTTGTTAGTCATGTGCAACACACAATCTGTGGCAATTAATCCATACCTAATTATAAATTTAGTGCCTTGAATGCAGCATGCAGCTTATATTGGGGAGATGGCTACTTCCATCATAGCATTCTCACATAATTTGCTTTGTGATGGAGTTCCTTTTCATCTGCATAATGTACTCTTTTCATGGGTACCCTTCATCTCTCACCCCTCAAAGAAAGTCCTTCTAAAGGCTGGATAAATATTTACAGTGTATCATGTCACAATAAGGTAATGGTGAATTATTTTTGTCAGTTTTCTTAGAGGTAAAACTTTGATGCTTGTCTTCCAGAGCACGGTCCCCACAAGGCCGCGGAGGTGATGATGAAGATGACCCGTTTGATGAAAACATTGTTGTCTTGGATAATTGTGAGTAATATTTGTTGATCTCATGCAGCCGATTGATAGTAAATTTATGTATAAGATGGGATTTGAACAGTAGGACATCCTTATATTCACTCTAATCAATAACTGTCTTTAAAGAGGACCTACCACTGAAATTATGCCATTGCTGAACTTTATCTAAATGCTAATTGCCTGGATGTGAAGCTGATTGGTGTCAATGGATTCAGTCACATACCCGAAACAAGAATTCATACAACTGTACTGTAACTAGCTACAACTATACACAGATACTGAGCTAGTGATCAAGAAAGTATAAAAAGCAAAGGATCAAAACTTTAACAAGGCAAGCTGTATTTTTTTAAACCAGGCAGAGAGCTATAGAACTGGTGGTAAACACTTTGTAGATGGCAAAAAGGAGTAACTAGCAATGGATTTGCGTTCTTGAGAGCCCGGTGTGATGAAGTTACTCAGGATCTAAAAAATGCTAATATTCTGTACAAACAATTGATCCTCACTATGAGCTGGAATGGAAAAAAAATATGCGTGCTACTTCCCAGGACACTAAGCCTGTCATACCTGAGCAGAAGCGGAGTCACCTTCACCACAGGGTCTGCTGTATTCCCCAATGAATGCTGAACAAATAAAAAAATTTGTAGCATTACAGCTAGTATCACTTTTGCCAAGAATGCACAAATTATTTTAATGGGAAGGGGTTAGAGTTTGATTTTAAAATTTTAATAATATAAGCATTTTTCTATTACAGATAACAGTGATCTGCACTTTAAGCTCAGCAAAGACCGAACTACAGGTTTCCCACTTACCATGGAAGGTTTTGCTTATCTCTGGTCTGGAGCTTGAGCTACACATGGGGTCAACAGGGGTCGGGTGTGCTTTGAGATAAAGGTAAGGTCTAAGTGCTATGGGGTTATTACGTTGTCCTGTTGAATAATTAATACCTGCTGTTTCCTAAATTGCATTTCTTTCCTACACAGATTAAAGAAGAAATTGCAGTAGGGCACCTCCCATCCAGCGAGCCTGATCCCCATGTAGTACGTGTCGGCTGGTCTCTGGATACCTGTACCACTCAGTTAGGTATGGTTATGATGAGGTTATTTCCATGTGCCTCAACTTCTCAACATACACTGCTAATTGACTGCCAGCAGGTGTTGCTTCTTGTCCCACACCAGCAACTCCTAACAAGTATCAGATAGTGATGTTCGTGATTCTATACCAGTTATTGTGAATATTTAGCTGTAAAATGTTTCTTTTTGATTCATATTTTTTTTTCCTGTTTAACAGGAGAGGAACCATTTTCCTATGGATATGGTGGAACAGCGAAGAAATCTACAAACAGCAAGTTTGAAAACTATGGGGAAACCTTTGCAGAGAATGATGTCATTGGATGTTTTATTGTACGTTGCCCCCCCCCCCCCTGTCTTGGTTATAATAATTTTAATTTTAAGACATGGCATAACTTTTTATGTGTACTGATGTTGTAGATGTTCTGTGTGGTAAATGCAAGATGGATCTCTAAGACAGAAGCCTCCATAAATTAATTGAAGTGCATTCATGTCTGTATTTTGTATAGGGAGTAAAGATTTAACCTTGTTACAGCAAACATTTCCATAAAAATACAAATAATGCGCCAGTTACATTTAGACACAGTTTTTATCACAGTATTGTAAAAAAAAAATCCTGATTGCTTTTCTTTTTTTTTCCTTTCTATCCCTGCAGGATTTTGAAACTCGGGGAGACATAGAGATATCCTTCTCAAAAAATGGTCGGTATCTGGGTACAGCTTTCCGTGTGCCCAGAAATACTATAGGCAGTCAAGCCTTATACCCCCACATCCTAGTGAAGAACTGCTGTGTAGAGTTTAATTTCGGACAGAGAGCTGAACCCTTCTGCAGTATTCCACCAGGCTTTACCTTCATTCAACATGCCCCCCCCTTTGAAAGAATACGTGGGACTTTACCCCCGAAGAACAAAGGAGAGTGCGAGGTGAGCCTTCTGCCAAGAGAGCAGAGGACCGTTTTAGACAGCAGCTCCATTTGTGTATTACAGCGTTTGCATAATATTGCATTTGTCTTTATAGATTCTGATGATGGTGGGACTTCCTGGATCCGGGAAGACAACCTGGGCAATGAAGCACTCAGCAGCAAACCCTGAAAAGAAATACAATATTCTTGGCACCAATGCCATCATGGAAAAGATGAGGGTAGGAGAGCTCTCTTTAAAGTTATGCAACATTCTTAGTATTCTGTTTTTCTGGTGTGTAACTGTGCAAGGAAATAAAGGCCGAAGGTTTAACCCTTTCGCTGCCATTGCGGTATCTCCTAATTTCATTGACTTGCAGGCTTTGTTAGTTGAACTAATAAGAGCGGCTGTGTCAAGTTTGCCTGTTCCTCGGAGCAGGGACTGTAATGGTGGGTGTCAGGATAGAGTACAGTAGGAGAGTTAGGAGTAAGCCAGGTAGAATTCAGTTTAAAGCATTTTTAGTTTTGCTGCTTTCATACCATGGCTGCACTGGTTGGGGTAAAAGCTAAGAGTGCTCAGACAGCTGCAGCAGAGGGAAGTGATTACATTAGCAGTATAATGTAAGCCTGATATCTCCTTTAAAGATAATTTGTCACTTTTCAGCCCCTTGTAATAGCAAAAAGAAAAAAATAAAACCTATAAATAAACCTTTCCGAAAAATTTTTTAGACACCGTGTAGATGCAAATAGGAATTTAGGTGTGCTCTGCTGGTGCACGAAAACTGTAAATGGACCTGAAGTGTTCACAATCAATCAAGGACCATCATTTGTGCCCCAAATCACAGTTTTGCTCTATTTCATATTCTCATTCGTTTCAAACTTTAATACCCAGTTAAATTCTGTGCTTCTAAAGAACAAAACAAAAGCAAACCTCCAGTCTAGTCAGTTCAGGAAAAATTGCATTATAAAGTTTATTAGTGGATTCCATGTCCCCTTCTGTAAATGCTGTATGTGTGAATACTACTTTAAAGCCTGTTATGGGGAGCTGACATAATATCTTCAAACACATACATATACTAGGTTTGAGGAAATAGTTAAATTGTGGAGGATCCAGTCCAATTGATACATATTTTACCAGTATATCTTGTGAAATTGATGCTACTTCTGTGTTTGGGAAATGTATGTTTACTGATCAGTTATAAATGACAGCAGTAGTTTTAGGTAATTAGGTATCCTTTAAAAGTACTTCAGCAAACTAATGCAGAATAATGAGGAGGGAAGCTAGCAAAATATTCTGCTTCTCAGTGGTGAGCAAAACTTTCCCATATCCTGCACATTTTCATGATTTTGGTTACTCTGCCCCCCAGGTAATGGGTCTCAGAAGACAGCGTAACTATGCCGGTCGCTGGGATGTTCTTATTCAGCAAGCCACAAAGTGTTTAAACCAACTCATCCAGGTAGCCGCCCGCAGGAAACGAAACTACATCCTAGATCAGGTAAGATGACGAATGGGCCGCGCAGTGTCAAAATTTCTGTTTTGAACAGCTGCTTATCTTCTTGTTTTTAAATCTCTTCTTAGACCAATGTCTATGCTACAGCCCAACGCAGGAAGATGCGACCGTTTGAAGGTTTTAAGCGCAAAGCCGTCATAATCTGCCCCACAGATGCAGACCTACAAGATCGTATTGTTAAACGAACAGATGAGGAAGGGAAAGATGTTCCAGACTCTGCAGTACTAGAAATGAAAGGTAAAACATTATTTTTTCTCATTCACTTTGCTTTGAATTAACAGATCTGTTTTAGTTAAAGTAACTTCAGGATTAATAGGACATGCAACACTTGTTAAACAGGAAGCCAAGCTCACCTATAGAATGAGCATTAATGGTTGCTGATTCAGACATCAGACTTATCTGAATATCCATCTTCCAGCAGCATGTTTGCCTCACCTTTGTATCCCTGACACTCGTTTTCCACTGCTGGAAGTAAATAAGAAGTACTGCTGGGTATGGAGAAGTATATAATAATGTGACATCACTGTTGCTTATTAAAATTGAGTCAGGTCTGTCACATAGGGAGTCTCTGGATGGTTTTCATCATAGCAACTTAAAACCTTTATTTATGTCTTTCATTGCTCCTGAAGGTTCATTGAGGGATAGAGGGAAAGGTGAGCTTTTGCTGCTAAAGAGAGGGTTGTAACGAGAACCTGTTACTTTTGTCTTGTTTTGGCAAAGTACATATTTACTTTGTTTATGGTATGATTTGACAAAACCAAAAAAGCAAACCAAAATCTACCAATAAAATTGGCTGACTTCAGTTGTTGAAACTGTGACTTAGCTCTTACCGGGATGTTTGTCCTGAATGGAGTGGAAAAAATAACTGTGGACTTCTGCATCAGATAGCTGAACTCACCTTAAATGATCAGGTAGGCCGTTGTTGCAGAAAGGCACAGGCAATGTCTCTTCTGCAGTAATGTCTTACCTGCCTGATTGCTCTGGATTTCAGGCCACAAAGCTGAGTTGTGCATGTGCAAGGTTGGCTTTGGTTGCCAGGGAAAAACTGCAATCCTTGGTTTCCTAATGTGCGCCAAAAATGAATGAACTACCGTGCACCTGTTGAGGGGTTTTGTCGTCCTGGTCAATCAAGATCTCCGTAATGAGGAAGATGGTGGCACCCTGCAATGAATGTCAGTGAGTCGCATTGATTTAGTTCCACTAAATACTATGAACCCATGAATATATTTTTTGCATGCAAAAGAGATCAGGCAAACAACATGATGCTGTAGATGTTGGAATTCATAGGTAAAAAGGAATATTTGTCTCCTTACCTCAGTGTGTGTCTTATACTAAGGAAATAAGAAACTTACAAAAAAGGAAGATGTAGATGTTTTTGTAGAGGGTTTTTATCATCTAGGATGCACCATTTGAGGATTCTTTATTTTCCAGCTAATTTTGGCTTGCCTGAAGCTGGGGAGTTCCTAGACGAGGTGATCTACATTGAGCTGCAGAAAGAGGAGGCTGAACAATTAGTCAGACAGTATAACGCAGAAGGAAAGAAGGCTGGTCCCCCTCCAGAAAAGAAGTTTAGGGGTCGTGGAGGAGGGCCTCCTGGTGGTGGAGGAGGAAGAGGAGATGGAGGCCGGGAAGAATTTCAGCGCTTTGACAACCGGGGCCCTCCTGGAGGAAACAGGGGAGGATTTCCAGGTAGAGGAGGAGGTGGAGGACCTGGATACAGAGGTGGTGGAGGAGAGCGAGGCCGTGGTAAGTACTATATCTGTCATTCAAATGTAACAAGCTTTTGCATTTTACAGAGGGGCATCGGGGTGGGGCATGACATTGTGGGAATGACCTAAGAAAGTAAAGAGTCTGGAAAATATTACAGCAGGTAGAGAGGGTATCATTGTAACTATTTGATATCATGATTTTACTTTATCGTATATTTTATTCTTTGAGGGCATGCTTTTAGTTGTTTAGCACTGCTCAAACTTTCTATTAGCCTGTAATGTTCGTGGCAACCACATCTTTTTAGGTTACCCAGGAGCTATACTCTGTTATCCGGTGTGGGGGGTGTATGGGCATACAAAATGCATTCTTGATTCATTTGTTAAAATAGAATGTTGGGCAAAGAATAGCAGGATATGCCTTTATAATTTTTTATATTCTGGTTTTACAGGATTTGGTCGAGGTGAAAATTCTCAAAGTCGATGGTCAGGAGGCTCTCAGGATAATGGTTCTGAACATAGAGGAGGCTTTGGCCATAACAATCAGCATCACTACAGTCCAGGAGGAAACCAGGGTGGCAGTTATGGTGGTGGGAACTCGTCAAATCTATCCCAGAATGCACCAAGCAGTTACAGCCAGGTATGTACCTGTTTGACTTAAATGTGTACTATTGCCACAGCTTTAAAAAGTAGGAGCATTCCTTTAATAATTGCTTCCCCTTGTTTTTCACCAGTCTGGCTTTGGACAGGGCGGCTATGGCCATGGTGGCGGAGGTGGATACAACCAGGGTGGCAGTTACGGCCAGGGCGGAGGAAGCGGTGGCGGCTACGGCCAGGGCAGTGGAAGTAGTGGTGGCTACAATCAAGGAGGTGGAAGCAGCGGTGGCTATGGTCGTGGCGGCGGAAGTAGTGGCAGCTACGAACCAAGCAGCGGTGGTGGCTATGGCCAGGGAAGTGGAAGCAGCAGTGGCTACAACCAGGGAAGTGGAGGTGGGTACAGCCAGGGCAGCAGCAGTGGCTATGGCCAAGGAAGTGGAGGTGGCTATGGCGGCCAGAGTTATAACAGCAGCACTCAAAGCTATGGTGGTTCACAAAGTTACAACCAAGGGTATAGCCAGCCTCCTTCACAGAGCTCCTCATCCTCCCACTCCTCCTATAGCCAGTCCCATCCACAGTCGGTAAGTGCTACTCATTAATACTATATTTTTATTTATTTATTATCATTTTTTTATACTTTAAGCTAGCCTGACTGGCTGAAAACTGCTCTTTAGAAACTGAAGTCAGTAAAATGTAATATGGAAATTATTTTTTCAGAAAAAAAAACATTAGTTGGTCTGCATTTTGTGGCGTTTTTTTAAATTGCTATAGTTCAACATTATTCTCAGATTGGCTGGCTATACATTAGCACTTCATGTACAGCTTGGCAGCAGTGGAGCTGCAGTCTATATTTTTTTTTAGTTCTTCACCCCACCCCCATATTTATAAAACCTGGTTCTCTTTACTCTCTTCACTATCAAAATCTATCCCCAGCTTCATCCTCAGTCCAAAACTACTGGCAGACAGCCCTGCCATGTTTTTCTACCCATTTGTGCCATGGGTAATCACACTTAAATTTTTGCCACATATTACCATCTGATTATACAAGTAGTGCAAGGGTCTACATGATGAAATTGAACAGATTGAAATAAATGAATAAAATATTTTAAACAGATTGAAGTTATGGCATTATGCCATGGCATTTATAAAATTATATAAGGTTGTACAGTAAAAGTGTAAAAGTTGTGTTCAGATTTACCTTGTTTGTAACATGATTTGTTTTGGGTAACCTCATCTGTTTATACATGGAGTAAAAAATAAGATCAGGTAAAGATGGCTAATTAAAGCATTTGGATCAAGCTAACATGACGCACTAAATACATGTGGACGCAGAACTTGCTGTAAATGCTACTATGAAGAACATACCTTTTTACTATACCCATTGTTTGGCACACTTTATTCACACTGGCCATGAGGTTGTGGTGCGTTTACTGCTTCCTCTTGCCAGGGAACAGAGTGCATTACATCTTTTAGTTAGTTGCAGACTGCATGTTTTTTTTGAATCAATATCAGCAGTGAGCTTGCTCCAATTTGACTATTGCAAGCTAGGGAGCTTGCTATAGTCAAATTGGAGGCTGTGGAGAACATGTGTGGTGTGAAAAATATGCAGGATGATGAGGCAGGCAGATCTTGCTGGGTGGTAATTAAGCAATGTACAAAGTAAATGTGATGGGGTAGAAAAGATTAGACACAGTAAGGCCCCTTTCAAACTTTGTATTAGCGGCACTAAACCTCTGAGACTTGCCTGTCCCTGTTCAATCGCATTCTCCCTTTTTTTTTCGCTAGAGACAGTCTTTGGCCATCTTGCTTGGCCTTACTAGAATGATGTAACTCCCGCACATGCGCGTGGGCATTCAGATATGCATCTCAGTGATTTTGACAGTTCACCGGTGCGATCAGGCAGGTAAGACAGTTTATTACAGAAGGAACATTGTCTGTCCCTTTCTGCAATAACCACCTGCTTGATTCTGTATTCTGAAAATGTGGATTTAAGTCCACTTTAAAGCGTGCAGTAAATCTCTCCCGGACACATAACTACTGATATGTGCACAGGAGCAGCAAACGACTACCTCTGGTTCTTCCTTCAAAGCAGATAAAGCAACCACATGGCTAGAAGCTTCATGTCACTTCCTGGAACCGTTTCCCAATCTACAGCGACATGAACACAACTTCATGCACAAAAGCCCAACCTCTCCCAGTTTAATAGGAGCATGGCTCAGAGGTGCAGTGCATCGCTGCTGTTGACTGCAAGTCTGAAATGGTCCTATGGGAAAAGTTTATAAAGCATCTTTAACAAAACCCAGCAATGCCAATTATACAACACTGCTTAGAGCTCCACTGATTTGCGGAATCTAAAATAGCAAATAAAATAAAAGGTGGTAGGAAAGCCTGTTTGTCATGTTACTGGCTTTCCTTGGAGCAGCCTTCTGTTTATTAGGCAGGACGCCTCAGGCTTCACACTGCTTTCTGCATTGAATGAGTCCTAAAACCCAGGCTATGGTGTGGAAAAGCATTGCATTGGACAGTGGTTAGCCACTGTTCATTTTGAAAATCAGTATTCTCCCCAGAGTTTTTTAAGCTGGGTAGGAAGAAGCTGTAGGCAGGTGGCAGCCCCTGTATTGTGACTAAACTTTCCCGTTACCGCCCAAAAACAGCCGGGTGGTTACTGGTTACACCCAGCTAAAAGGGGCGCTAAAAGAACACAAAAGTTGTTCATGGGCTTTTTAAACAAAGCTTTTCCTAATTTGTTCTCCTGATGCTCTATTTTTATTTCAATATATTTTTTACATCTTGTCTTCTAGTATGGAGGAGGCCAGCACTGGAACCAGTATTCAAGCCAAGGACAAAGCCAGAACCCTAATCAAGGTCAAACACAAGGCCAAGGCCAGTGGAGCCAGTGGAATTACGGCAGCGGCGGTGGCTACGACCAGTCTGGTCGATATGGTGGAGTCCAATGAAATTCTGTACCATCCAGTCACCAGGAATATGATGATAGCTTGTTTTTGTCTTGCGCCAGGACTAAAAAATCGTAAACCATGTTGGATTATCTCACCATCTTTGTGATCCAAATAAATTCAGACACTTGTGCCGCATCTGATGTGAAATATTGGTTTGTTAGCACCAAGACAAGTACTATGTAATAATTTTACGGTGTCTGAACAGGAATCCATACAATGAATAGAATCCCTTTTAGCTAGTAACTGTTGTTTCTCTGGAAAAAAAAAACCCTTTCAGAAGCTTTCATTCCATGCCATGTTAACAGTGCAGCCAGCCACATAACTGACTGCACATACTTCTATTTAATTTTTTTTCAAATTTTTTTTATTTTACCCTTTTCAGTCTGATCTATTAATATTTCTGTGTATAATAATCTGTTCTGGTCTGCATGGATTTCTAATGCGATATCTGTGTCATAGGCTCTAACTTTATTTTTTCCTTCTCCCTCCTTTAATGACAAAGTGACTTTGTTATTTTATTGTAGAATATTAATGTTTTACTGAATTTTCAGCTGTTAAAAAAAAAAAAAGTTTTGAAATTTAAGATTTATTTGCGTGACATGGAGGCTGAAATGGCAACAATGTATTCTGTTTTTGAGTTTTATTGCACATTATTGTGTTAAAAGCATTTGTATTTTTTTTATTATTTGAAAAGGAGTGAACTTTGAGAAAAAAAATATTGCTCTTGTGTATTTTCTTCACCCTTGTCAAACTATTACTACAGTTTTATCTTCTTACATAACAACTGCAACTCCATGCATAGAGGTGACCAATTGCTAGGAGTACAAAAATAAAGAAAACGTTATATACACTGTCACCTTGCTAATGTGAGGCATGTTGATGCTGGGTGCGGTCAGCGCATCCCGTGATCCCTATATATTCATCTGCGTGGCTGTTGCTGAGATCTGCTGTGTATGTGACCCAGGGGAGTGGAGATGTAACTGGAATTAACAAGGGGCAAGGTGAACAGGGTCTCTTATGTATATCTCAAGCAAACAAACATTTTTTTACGTTTTGAGTACATGGGGAAGGAATAGAACCTCTGTCAAGTTTCTTCTGTCCCCAGTAGCAAGAGATGAATCTTTCAATGGCTGGCTTCTTTGTGAAATTGCTGGTGCCTTGGCTTTTGTGCTCCCCCCTCTACTTTCACTAGTTACTAAATCACTGACCCAGAATAAGTACATGATGAATGTTCTCTGTGCTTTTATTTTGCTTGTTACCGGAAGTGGTGGCTATCACTTTGCAAAGACTGCAAGGTCAAAACTGGGCAGTTCCATCTGTAAGGAGTTGCACATATTGTTCAGTATATGTTGCTTCCATAATGGCGTTCATCTCGGTTTACCAATTGCAATACCATTTGTTCTGAATAGCACCCCAGGAAACCTTCAACAGAGGACTGCACTGCTCCTGAAAATAGTCCAGGTCCTGTTTTCTGGCCTCTGGAACTTTGCAGAGTTGCAAATGCACTACATTTATGTGTTAATGAGCCCTAGCTTAAATGTACCTTGCTAGACCACATTATTATAGCTTAACAAACCCAGCTGGTTTCAGGTTTGAAAAGAATGTCCTGAACATGTCCCTTGCTGTTAAATCTAGAAGTGAAATCTGTACTAAACAGACATTAATCTGGAGAGCTATGTAAATAGATTAGCAAGTTAATTACTTATTTGTTGACAGAGCAGCAAGCCTGACGGTATACAGACAAACTGGGATTCTCCAATCCACTAAATCAGTGTATGCCAATATTACTATGCTCAGAGGATCAGGCGGGTCAGTAATCTTTGTTGTCGGCTTTTACTTTTCCCACCATTCCTGTTACTTGGCAATTTCATATTTCTTGATTAAACAAATCCCTCATCTGCTAATGATGCTGACACTAGCCAAGCTTTGTGTAACATTATATTAATCATTTCCAGTATTGTTTAATTCTTTTGCACTCAATAATTTTGTTATACTGCCGAGTGTATTTTCCAAATCTTTTAGTTTTTTTTTTAAGAAAAAAATATGTCAACAGTCAGTTTTATGTGCCAAAAACCATGTAAAACAGTGTATATAATTCACCCATTTGTGTGGTATGTTTTGGTTGTACAGTATAAAACATTGCACACCCTGCCTGCTCTTTGCCAACTTGCTGTTATCACCACCCCTTTAGGGTAAATTCACACGAGTAATTACAGGGCAGCTGATTTCCAGCCAACTTCCTTCTATATGCTCTTTATTCTGAGACAGAGCCACTGCTTTCATTCATTTTTAATGTTAATGTTCTCACTGGCCATGAGGTTGTAATGTGGTTACTGCTTCCTCATGCCAGGGAACGTCTGCCTCTGGAGAGATGCTACATGTACATTCTCCAAGCAGTAGCACTCAAGAGAAAGAATGGGGGCGGGCGGCATTGATCAGTACCAGCAAGTCTCAAATGTACAGACACTCCTTTAGGAACCAGTGCTGTGGAGCTGGTGACTGAGCAGCTGGCAAGGTTCTAACCTCTGGGAGCAAGGCAGGATGAAAGCAGCTCTGAACCTGCACAAGAGTGTGTAGGAGGCAGGTAACCTCCCTAGCGGTAATCCTGAGTGTGGCTTGGGGTGAATTATCCATACCAAAAAGCGGTAACCCCGAGCCCCATGTGGGGTGGAAGTGCCCCCGCTTACCTGGTAACCGGTGCCCGCGACGTCCTCCAGCAGTGCCGGTCATCTTCTTCCCCTGGCGATGCTGGCCGGCATCTGTGTCCCCGGCGTGTGAATGTTGGGGATGTGAGGCCAAGGGAAGCAGATGCTGGCCAGGCATCTGCGTGCGAGGGTGTGGCTGGGGGGTGGGACCAGATAGGAAATTTAAAATTGTACGTTTTTTTAAATGTACCGCTTTTACATTTAAAAATACTTAATATGCATACCGTCAGGGAGGTTAAATAGCAGTTGACAGACGTCCAGCTTCCCTGTAGCTCTGGGCGCAACCAGCAGTGTGAACGGGCCCTTAGTAATTACCTTAAATTGTCTCTCTCCTGCAGACTGCCTTTGGTTCCTTCATGTTGTATTGTTTTGTTTATTTTGGCACTGTTTCAAAACCAGGGCTCCGTGGAACCCCTGGGTTCCTGCAGGTTGCTAGGGGTTCCTTGAGCAATGAGCAGTTTGTGTCTCTCAGGTCAGTTTGTGACTACAATGATCTTTTTGGCTATTTGTAAGGGTGACATTTTTCCTACTAGACGGCAATATAAGAGGGATTCTTCCCACTGACCATCACGCTAATGGTACTTTGAGTTGTGGATATTGTAATTATAGCCGGAGTTCCCTGAAGACCTAAAAGTTATTTCAATGGTTCCCCCATGTTAAAAATGTTGCTTTTAGACATGAAAAAACTATTTATGGCACAATTATCCCCTCACTTAAACCCTAAAATTTACCATCATGCTTTAAGTTGTCTGTCAAGCAAAATAAAAATTGTACTTTAGGATGAAATGGGACAAGATTACAAATCTTGTTTTTTGTGGGGATTTGTAAGAGATTGTTTTCCTTGTTTCTTGCCTGCTGCCTATAGTTTTACAGTGACTGGAAGTGAGGGGAAATATACAGGGACACACATACAGTAATACACATCTAACAGGGGTTCTAGACTACTGTATTGAGAGTATTTTTATATCTGATATCTTTATTGCTATAGAAGAGTTCCCCTGAAATCTCTCCTGGTAAAACTTCAGTAGGACAGGAAGTGAGGGAAAATCTTTAATGTAGTCATAGCACTAAAAACTATGCAAACCAATAAAAAAATATTTCAGCTGGTCTCTAAAAGGTCAGTTTTATTCTTAACACAAAATGTTGGTCCAACAACAGCTCAAATTTCAAAATCTTGACTGCAAGATACCCACCATTATTACTGCGGCTCTAACATTTCCCCTGAATTGTAAAAACTCCTTCCCTGTAGTCACCAATACTATACTATATGCAGTCCAGTTTTGGGCACCAGTTCACAAAAAGGACACTGTTGAATTGGAGAGAGTGCAGAGAAGGGCTACTAAAATAATAAACGAAATGGAGGAGCTCAGCTATGAGGAGAGATTAGCTTAACTGAATCTATTCTCCCTTGAGAAGAGATGTTTAAGGGGGGATATGATCACCCTGTATAAATATATAAACGGTCCATATAGAGAACACTCTTCCCATTATTCACTTTTGAGATTGTTACAATCTTCCAATAGACGCAAATAAAACTTGTGCAGAGCCTGGAGAGATGGAACATGTGGACACCTGTAAACTCGTGATGTCAGTGCTTGGAGCTGAATTATGATAACTGACCAATGTATGTATTGTCTATGTTGCTTTGGTAACACGACATGATTGGTAATAGTCACAGCAATGCAGCATGGTAGACATGTTCACTGAATGGCACTTCAGCCCTATACATATGTATGTATCGTAGTCTGCTGCATTGAAAAAACAGCGCAGGTTTGACTTACACTGCATCATGACTGGTCTGTGTTATGGATGGACTGTTTTATAAATGGCCCATGCCTGTGTTGTGTTACCGATGGCCCCTGTTATGAATGGACCTTGTTGTGTTACATATGGCCCGTGTTAGGGATTGACCATGTTGTATTATGGATGGCCGGTTTTGTGTTATGGATGTCTCGTGTTAGGGATGGCCGTGTTGTGTTACGGATGTCCCGTGTTAGGGATGGCCCGTGTTGTGTTATGAATGTCCCGTGTCAGGGATGCCCCGTGTTGTGTTATGAATGGCCTGTGATAGGGATGACCCATGTCGTGTTACGGATGGCCTGTGCCGTGTTACTGATGGGCCGTGTCACGGATGGCCCATGTCGTGTTACGGATGGCCCGCATTGTGTTACGGATGGCCCGCGTTGTGTTACAGATGGCCAGTGTCGTGTTATGGATGGCCCGCGTTGTGTTATGGATGGCCCGCGTCGTGTTACGGATGGCCCGTGTCGCCCGTGTCGTGTTACGGATGGATCGTGTCATGTTACGGATGGCCCTTGTTGTGTTAGGGATGGATCGTGTTGTGCTAGGGATGGCCCATGTTACGGACGGCTCGTGTCGTGTAAGGGATAGATCGTGTCATTGTTACGGATGGATCGTGTTGTGTTACGGATGGCCCGCGTTGTGTTACGGATGGCCCATGTCGTGTTTGGGATAGATTGTGCCGTGTTACGGATAGCCCTTGTTGTGTTAGGGATGGATCATGTCGTGTTAGAGATGGCCCGTGTCGTGTTACGGATGCCCCGTGTTAACACAACACACTATCAACATTTTTATGCAATGCAGTGGTAATACACATAGGATTCTTAGGGTTGGAGCTAATCGCTATTTAAAGTCAGCCAGGTCAGCCAAGTAACTTACTGCACTGGGAAATATGTTTTTCTTCTGTTTCCAATGTAAAGCTGTAATACAAGCCTCACTTGAACCCATATTACTGGACTACTTATTTTGGACTTCAGTTTGCCACATTGTTTAATGTACGCATATGGATCCCAATTATCTGTAAAAATCTATTATTCACCCTGCTCTCTCTTTGTTGACATTACTCCCTGTACTCCCCAGTCTGATAACCCATTGTCTCTCTGCTCCTTAAAGCTGCGTACACACTTCCAATTTTTATCGTTCAAAATGAACGACGAACGAACGAGGAACGATCGATTGGGCAAAAATCGTTCGTAAAAAAAGTAACCGACGAACGAGGAAAGTCGTTGGAAATGAAC
>NC_092871.1:15370259-15372438 GCF_032062135.1 Pyxicephalus adspersus
CTATTTAATGTACAGCGCTGCATAATATGTTGGCGCTATATAAATCCTGTTTATTATTGTTAATAATATTAATAATAATATTAGCTGATATGTCAGTACACTGACTGGGTAGTATTTAAATCAGCCCAGTCGTGTGGCAGCAGAACAACTGGATCTATAACGTTTCTTGTACAACGATGAACTATTTAATGATATAAATGTGACTATAAACCTGCGGGCTTTAATGAAATAATTCCAGTGATACATGAAGAGAGCAGCAAATACACCGAGAAACCTGTGGAGTCTGGGTGTAGCAAGATGGCGGCTGCCTGCTGACGCTGGGTGTAACTAAGATCGCCCGCGGGGCCTTTCGGAAAATATTAAGAGGGTGTAGCAAGATGGCGGCACTCAGGTTTCCGGCGTCCGAGAGGAAATAGAACTGGAGGACCAAGATGGCGGCGTCCTGTTCCCAGGTGTTGCGTGGGAGCTCGGAGGGAGGTGTGGAAAATGAGGAAAGCAGCGATAATAAAGGTGAGCGGTCACCTAGCTCGGGGTATAGCTGCGGACTGTATAATGACTGGGAATAATGAGAGGCTGTTAAGCCCAGTATTATTAGTATTGTGTGGCTGCTGAGCTCCAGGTCTGCGTGCTCTGATCACTCTGCTCTGTATTCAGGATAATTATATAATAATAAAAATGGCTGCTAACAGTATTCACTATTCATTGGTATACCTGGGAGATACAAACAAACTCCTGTCTGTTATTTTTATTATGTATCAGCCCATTACCTGCCCCTGGTATTTTGTATATATGTCATCTCTCCCTGTGGATGCATCTGCTTTGTTTTAGTACCCTATTTTATGGATCAAACTGTATGTTATCCTTTTCTCATCACATCTCTCTCTTCTCTTTCTCCACCCATCTCTCTCTTTCTGACCATCTCTCTCTCTTCTTTCTCTCTCTCTCCGACCATCTCTCTCTCTTCTTTCTCTCTCTCTCTCTGACCATCTCTCTCTTCTTTCTCTCTCTCTCTCTCTCTCCCCCCTCTCTCTGACCATCTCTCTCTCTTCTTTCTCTCTCTCTCTCTTCTTTCTCTCTCTCTCTCTTCTTTCTCTCTCTCTCTTCCTCTCTCCGACCATCTCTCTCCCTTCTTTCTCTCTGTCTCTCTCCGACCATCTCTCACCCTTCTTTCTCTCTCTCTCCCCCCTCTCTCTGACCATCTCTCTCTCTCTTCTTTCTCTCTCTCTCCCTCTCTCCAACCATCTCTCTCTTCTTTCTCTCTCTCTCTCTCTCCGACCATCTCTCTCTCTTCTTTCTCTCTCTCTCCGACCATCTCTCTCTCTTCTTTCTCTCTCTCTCTCTTCCTCTCTCCCTCTCTCCGACCATCTCTCTCTCTCTCTTCCTCTCTCCGACCATCTCTCTCTCTCTTCTTTCTTTCTCTCTCTCTCTCTCCGACCATCTCTCTCTCTTCTTTCTCTCTCTCACCGACCATCTCTCTCTCTCCCCCCAATCTCTCTCTCTCTCTCTTCCTCTCTCTGACCATCTCTCTCGCTCTCTCTTCTCTCTCTCTCTCTCTCTCTTCTTCTCTCTCTCTCTCTCCCCCCCTCTCCGACCATCTCTCTCTCTTCTTTCTCTCTCTCTCTCTCTCTTCCTCTCTCCGACCATCTCTCTCTCTTCTTTCTCTCTCTCTCTCTCCGACCATCTCTCTCTCTTCTTTCTCTCTCTCACCGACCATCTCTCTCTCTTATCGCTCTCTCTCTCTTTTCTTTCTTCACCTCTCTCCCACTCTCTCGTTTCTCCACCTCTCTCATTCTCTCTCTCATTCTCTGCCCATCTCTCTCTTCTCTCTCTCTCTTCTTTCTCTTTCTCTCTGACCAACTCTCTCTCTCTCCATCTTCTTTCTTCTCTTTCTCCCCAAACGTCTCTCTCTCTTTTCTCTGAACGCCTCTCTTCTCTCTCTCTCCGCCTATCTCAATCTTCTCACTCTCTCCAAACATCTCTTTTTTTTTTCCTCGCTCTCTCTGCCTGTCTTTCTCTCTCTCTCTCGCTTGCTCACTCTTCACCTCTCTCTCTTCTCGCTGTCTCTCTCTTTCTCTCTCTCACCTTCTCTCTCTCTCTTCTTTCCCCACAGGCTGTTTTTAGTTGGTTACTGTAAAGTTGGTTTACAATACAGAAACAATACAACGTGATTGTTTTGCAA
>NC_092871.1:15372552-15408044 GCF_032062135.1 Pyxicephalus adspersus
TTCTTTCTCTCTCTCTCTCTCCGACCATCTCTCTCTCTTCTTTCTCTCTCTCACCGACCATCTCTCTCTCTTATCTCTCTCTCTCTCTCTCTTTTCTTTCTTCACCTCTCTCCCACTCTCTCGTTTCTCCACCTCTCTCATTCTCTCTCTCTCTCTCTCTCTCTCTTCTTTCTCTTTCTCTCTGACCAACTCTCTCTCCACCTCTCTCCCACTGTCTCTCTGACCATCTCTCTCTCTCCTCTCTCTGCCCTTCTCTCTTCTCTCCCTCCATTTCTCGCCGCCCGTCTTTCTTTCTTCTCTTTCTCTCCGCTGGTCCCTCTCTCTTCTCTCTCTTTCTCTCTGCCCGTCTTTCTTTCTTCTCTTTCTCCCCAAACGTCTCTTTCTCTTTTCCCTCTCCCCAAACGTCTCTCTCTCTTTTCCCTCTCCCCAAATGTCTCTCTTTTCCCTGAACGCCTCTCTTCTCTCTCTCTCCGCCCATCTCAATCTTCTCACTCTCTCCAAACATCTTTTTTTTTCCTCGCTCTCTGTGCCTGTCTTTCTCTCTCTCTCTCTCTTGCTCACTCTTCACCTCTCTCTCTTCTCGCTGTCTCTCTCTCACCTTCTCTCTCTCTCTCTTCTTTCCCCACAGGCTGTTTTTAGTTGGTTACTGTAAAGTTGGTTTACAATACAGAAACAATACAACGTGATTGTTTTGCAATAATTTTTCCAAACCATTTTTTTTCTTTCCAGATATCAGCCAGGAAAATATCCGGAATGTTTCAGATAATATTAATGGATCTGAAAAGCCTTATTGTGGGGAGGAGACTGAGGCCAATGGCGATGGCAGTAAAGTGCTGGCAAAAGCCCTGAAGGTGGCCAGGCGTTTGGAAAGTCGGGAAGACCCAGTTATCCAGGATCCATCCGATGTGGGTGGAGCACTCCTGGATATGTTCAGTGCAATCATTGAAAGCCGGGTACCCATCCGAAGTCAGCAGATTGGGGAGCCAGAGTTCAGCCATGAGCAGAAAATGTCCATGCTTCTTGACTTGTACAAGTCTAAACCTCTCATCTTTCTGGAGAGATTCCGAAAAGTTCTTAAAGAGGAAAATCTACAGTGCTTCAGCCAACTGTCTGGTGACTACACTGCCGACTTTTACTTCAAGGAGATCCGCAAAGCTTCTCTGAAGAAAGTCAATCACACAAGAGTCCGCAATAAGAGATACGCTGCCTTGCAACAGCTTATTTCAGGTATAACTTATGTTCAGCTCAGACCGAGGCCGGCATTCCGCTATAGATAGAGTAGGGGTCATGGGAAGGAATTATCTTTGCCTCTGTGTGGGCAGTTGTGGCAGGGGGTTGGTTGATGTGGTTACTTTTGGTGAAGAGATTTTTTTAAAGCCCCATTGGGATGAAGGTCAGCACATTGTGAAGGCATAGAGACAGAGATGGATGCATTGTATGTGGGCACAGTGGCAGCAAGACAATGTAAGGGCAGCAGTGTTTGACTGTACAGCTGGGTAGTACTGTCTGGTGGCACAGGGTAATCAAAATTCTTTGCTTCTGGTTTATTGTCCAGCACTTGAACAATATTTTTTGTTCACACACCCAATTGCAGTCCACTTATTATTGTTTTGTCTATCCGGATTAAAGCCCAACTAAACCCAAAACTGATCAAGATAAATTGTATTAGCAGTCAGGTTAACAAATGAAAACAAACCCTGTATATAAGCGGCGTGATGATCAGAATATCTTTTTCATGGGGTAAATGTGCTTACACACTGCACTAGATATTATCTGTCACAATCAAGGCTCCGTGCTTGATAAAGAGCTTTGTCTATGACGCACAACCGTGCCAGAGGTAGCCATTAGTGGGTCCCTGTGCAGAATTTCTGTTAGGAGGATGTGGGGTCCTCCTACAGTGAACTTTTCCCTATGTCCCCCCTGGCTCGAAATAACCTTCTCATAATTCTATAATGCTTTGATGCACAAGTACTTGGTAAAGATCAATTTACTACACCGATTATATAAAATACTTCTCTATGTATTGTACATGTTTAAACAAGCCTATATGAGATGTGAGTGAATTTTCAGAAGTGAATCTTGTGCTTGTTTCTCTTATAGCTGGCGAGTATTTCAGTGACGAGGAGATGCGGCAGAGGGACCCTTTGATGTATGAACACTACGTGGGCCAGTACCAGAGTGAGGAGGAGATCATGTCACAGAACCGTCGGGATTTGTGTCAGGCCAGCAGCCTGTCTGATGTACTTCTCAACTCCTGTCAGGAGCAGATCATACAGAGGAAGCTGGAGGTGCAGCGTGAGCTGGAGGAGAACTGCGAGGAGGAGGAGGAAGACAGCGAGGAGGAGGAGGAGGAGGAAGAGAAGGAGAAGGAGGAAGGTTAGTTCACACAAGTAGCCATGTGCGTATGTGGAACACCTAGACAGAAATGTACTTATAATAAATGTTATACTTGAAGAAAGCGGTGCAAGCAAACACGTTAGGTAAAGTGGGGCCCTACCCTGCATATATATATATATATATATATATATATTTAGTCTTCAAATCCTAACATTTTTGCTGTGAATAGTAATAAAAGGCCTGACCCATGCTAAATGGGAGAATCAGCTAGTCTAAAATCTGATTGTATCGCTTCAACAGAGATGTGATCAGCATGGACTCTCGGACATATGACCAGGTCTGAAGAGAGCCTAAGGCATATTATTCACCAGGAATCAGTCAAAACCCCATTTATTTAGTCTCAGCAAAAATGTCCATGTAACTAACTTTTGACCAGAGGACCTTAGAGCTTTAAAAAGTTTCTGTCACTTTGTTTATTATGAATGTAATGTCAGAGCTACTTTGTAGGTGGTAACACATGACTGTCCTTCTTCCTCCCAGAATGCATTGCATAGACCTCACTGGCAAGGTACCATGAGAGAGAAGCAGGTCATTACCCTGTGTAAGCTTAAAAGCATACTGGCTCAGACCCACAGCTTTGACAAAGGAAATTTAGGAATATGCCATTTTCCCTTGAATAGTATTTTCATGGTTCTGTTTTTTCATATGAGATGATGTAAACACTCGGCAGGTACACACCTTATGAAGCTTTTATGTGACCCTCCGATATGTTTGTTTTTATTTCTGTGGTCTCCGAGTCACAAGGTTCTCTTCTCTCCCCCCAGGCTCTGATCTGCAGGCAGATGAAGTTGTGGATAGCGAGGAGAGGGCCCTGATGCGGGAAGAATTTCTCAGCCGCATGTACCAGAGCTTTTTGGATGGAAAAGATAAAAATTTTGACTATAGGTAATATGCTAAAACCAGATAATTTATTTTATATTAAAGGGTTATTTTAATTTTTAATTTTTACTACCCAAAAATGTGTTTGTTCAGGGTCTTTTGGGTCATGTTTTCAATATCCCAACAGTAAGATCTAGCCAATATTCCAGATTTACAGTTCCAATCCTGCATGGACTGGAAGTCTCCTTTACTTTTCTGTCTCCCAGCTCTGTAATATATAATAAATGTAATTATTCCAATAAGCAAGGTGGAGTGGGAAATAATGGTCACAATAGGTGTGGGAGCTGAAAATATAAAGGGTTCATCAAAGCTGTGACCACAAAACGCAGAGGGGAAACAACTAGTCACCAGTGTTGCCAGTAGACTTCTTGCAGTTGAACCATTGATGACCCACCACGTTTTGTTCTGCATCATATCTCCATGTAAATAATCAAGGGATTTAGAGGAAACACAGATACAGAAAAAATGAAGCAAATGCAGTATGATGTTATAAGACCAGCAGTCAGGGACAGCAATACCATGGATGATCTCACACTGCAGATCCATTAGGCTCCAGGCACAGGAAGTGCACTGCTATTTTCAGGAGGAAAGAAGAAACATTTATCTTTCTGAGACATTTCTAATATCTTGTTAGGGGGCGGTGAAGCATAAAACTATATAAATATATGTATGGTAACGTGCAGTCTTTTTTTTTGACAGCGAAGTCGATGACAATCCGGATTTTGATAACTTGGACATTGTCACACAGGATGAAGAAGAACGGTATTTTGATGATGACGATGAAGAGATGGAAGAAATGGATGCAGAGGAAGATCAAAGGGAAGAAGCACACAGTATGGACAGCAGTGTGTGATTGCCTTATTAGTAGTCAGTCATTCAACTGAACTTTTCTGCAATGTTGCAGACTTTCGCTTCGTAATAAATGCTTATAGTGGTCAGGTACATGCTGGGGTCCTGATACTTTCTACCAGTGATGAAGCCACTTGCTTAGTGAAATGTCTTAACATTACTGAACAAGTCCAGTTGTATGTGACTATCTAGTACTGGTATACCATGATCTGGATAAATACCATATGTTGCTTATATCCTGGCATTGGAATAAATCTGAGGACCCTACAATATCACTCAGCTGCAGTCTAGGTCAGCCTCATCATTTTGAGTCAAAGAAGTTATGTGTTATTGGCCACAAGAGGGCATAACACTCCAAGCTGTGATTTACATTGGTATTGTTCGGCGATCTATAGGAGGAACTGGTTTCATTGTCAGTGTTTCCTTTAAAACCCTCAGACACCTCTGGTCCAGCAGCAGTTACAGCAATTTATGAGCTCACTTATACATGGAGCAGACTGTAGCAGTCCCTGATGTGTTCGTCATGCACTGTTGCAAGCTGAAAAGAAGGGTGCTGGCCGACCATCTTTTGTGTAATACCTTGGATGAACATTGAACTGTTTTTTATATCTTTAAATCTGTTTTCTAAAGCAAATTGCCTAAATATTTAATAGATTAAAGTTTACTTTTTTAAGTATTTTTTTCTGTGGCCTAAATAAGTCCCACCAGCAGATTGTGTTTTGTGGATATCTATGGGGGTAAGAAAACTGGATCACTGAGATGGTAATGTAGATACAAACCCTAACTGAATGATGTTATATGAACTGTGTATCATAAACAAGTGTCAATTTCTGGTAAATAATATGCTGTTTTCACCTTTTTTCATTCTATGTGGGATCTCAGTTTAAGTCCCTTTGCAGCCATTTCTTGATTACATGCTTATCGATAGATGCATGTTGTGGACATAATGTGTTGAAATAACTATTTGAAGTCCCTATTGTCTAGTGACAGGGTAACAGTGAAAGAGTAGTGATAGTCAAACCCTTCAAACCTATTTAAAGACAAACCCTCTCAGTGTACCCTAAAATGAGCACCCAATTGGGTGCTGATTGTTAATAAGGACAGAACCCAGCCCTAACCAACACCAGCCATCAGTCTAAAACGTGAAGATAGTGTCAGCAGCATTTCCTATGGCTAATGATTGTTACAGGTTTCCAAACCCTGACAGTTGCCATTCAGAAAGTAGTTTGCAAGGTAAGCAACCAGCTTGGAGTTGGCTGCTCCACATAAGTTGGCTGCATGTGAACGTGAGGAGCGGTGCACACCTAGCAGTGAACTCAAGGTTGGGTAAACTGAAATCTTATGACTTATTTATATTAGGAGAAGGATGAAGTCACCCCCTTACCACCCTCTCTGCTCCTCTAATGACTTCCTCACTCATAACCTCCTCCCATTACCAGCTCCAAGTCTTGTCCAGGACTTTTCCTACTCTCAGGAATTCCTTTTTTGGCTTATCACATTAAAAACAAACCACCAAAAATCCATCTCTTCAAATCTGAATTTGTCATGTATGGGAAGCCCCCATTTTTGTACAGCGCTACTTAATAGGAATTTTATCACCTTGTAGCAGAATACACATTTCACCTCTCCTACAGGGTTTAATTAACATCCAGGGGTGGGGTGAAACATGTCCTCTTTTTTTATAGATGTTATAGAACTCATAGAGGTAACCTCTTTAGAGAGTGACACATCCTGCAGCTTGGCTGGTACTCCCGTGTGCACAAGGCTGAGTGAGAGCGGCTGGGGCGGAGGACCTGTACCCAGACAGGGAGATCTTCTACGCACCAGACCCCCATGTTGGAGAACACATTCACTCTCAGAGATTGGGGAATATTTGATGAGTATTAATAGAACAATATGTATGAGTGGTTTAGAATGATAAATACGTATATTACATAAGATAATACTACCACAGCAGGACTCCATACAAGCTGGATGTAAGATATTTCTCTACTTTCTTGTGTGTTTTGTCTTCTCTTTTATGTATAGATCAAATTTGTAAGTTCTAATGGGTAGAGGTGTCTAACGCACACCTTCCTAATGTAAGCCTGTCCACATGAGACTCAACACTGTAAAACATGCCTTATAGGAATTATTTTCAGAGATCATTATCCTAAAATTCCTAAAAAAGATACGCTGCCTTGCAACCTAAAAAAGAAACCCCTCTAAACAATGCCATGCAGCAGTCACTGGAGTGCACAATAGACAGAAGCTTGCAGATCAGCACTCAGTTGTAAAAAATAAGAAATGTAAAAAAAGTACAAGTATTTTGTTAAAAAAGCAATTATTTATGATGCACAGTGCCTTTGCAAATTAAGTGCCATTCAGTAAGGATTTATATTATCTACTTCTGTTTTGTGAGCCGATGTAAGTTTTGAGGCGGCCACTAGGTGGCGGTGTAAGACATAGTTCTGCTGCAGCCCCATTAGGAGTTGTCACATTCTGATACACAAGGGCTGCAATGTCTGCAGCTGATTGCCACTTGACTTCAGTTGCTGTTTAGACATTTAGGACAGGTGGAAGCAGTGTGATGTGGCGCCCAGGCTTTAGTGGTGTCTCTCGGGCACAGACGGTGCTGAATGTGTCCGGCATAGCTTAGCTAGTTGACATTACATGAGCAGCAATGTGTAAAGTCATGTCAGACTTAAGAATCCCATCAGAGCTCATCAGTGCAGGATTGGTGCCTCTGTATAATGAGAACAACTTCAGAAAGACTGATAACTTCTACATGGAAAATGAGAGTCTTGAAGAGTTATTCTGTGTTAAAAACAACCAAGCATTTAATATTTTTTTGAAAAGGGCAACTTTTGCTGCAATACCCACCTTCAATATTGCACTGTCCTCCCTCTACTATTAGAGTAGGTAGGTAGTACTCTGAGATTAATAGAAGCTTCAAGCCACTTCCTGTGATTTCTATTTCTTTCACTTGCATCGATAGTTAGGGCACTATCCTGACCAATGATACCAATAATCTGACATTTTTTCCACTGACACAAACAATGGGGGACTATTCCTCACACCGACACCAATGATGAGACATCATTGCTCCCACTGATGCTAATATTGGGGTGCTACTCCTCTCACTGGCAATTGGGCGCTATTCCTCTTTTTGCCACCAAGCATGGGGCACTATTCTTTCTGCTGCCACCAGTGATGGGCCCCTATTCCTCCAGCTGCCACTGACATTGGGGCAATATCCATCCCATTGATAACACTTTTTCTCACACTTACTAACTGGATACAATAGTGAGGGGTTAGAACCTCATGTGAAGTTTATATTATTGGCTGTTCACATTTGGGAGATTCACTCTCTGCACCTGTCATGTGTCAACGATGTCCCCAGAAATGAAGGTAAAGGTAAATCAAAAGCTGGATTCAGAAATTCCACCTTCATAGGAAAAAGCTCAGTCAAGCCGGATCTTACACAATCTTTTTTATCATTCTGGATCCCTGAGGACCACCCAGGGGGATGACCACAACCTGTAGGACTGAAGGAGGAAATCTTCCAATGGGAACGCTTGTTCTGGTGACATCTGTCAGCAAGATTTCCTTTGCTTTGTCGCAATTTCATTTTACTTGTTAAGACTGGCGGTGAGGTTGTGGCGTGGTTACCCCTTCTTCATGCCTTAAAGCGAAACTAAACCCAAAATAAAAAAAAACACTTACCTTTAATCCCACAGATCCGTCTATCCGTTGGGAGGTTTCTTTGGGTCCTGCATCGTCCCGGTATCCGTCTTTGGCCCTGCGAAGAGGAAGCGCCAGGCGCCAGCATCTTCTTCTCTTTCAGGTTCTTCACCGCAAGTGTGATCGGCAATTTTTTCTTTCATTGATGAAAGGACATGCGCAGAAGGCGTGACATAGGTTTCCCAGGAGGCTCCGTGCTCCCATTCTGTCTTTATTGCCGGGACGATCAAGACAGAAAGAGAGGGTGTTGCATGGAGGATGAATGGGGCAATGGACTGAACCGGTCAGTGCCGCTTGTTAAATTTGCAGATGCTGCTGCCATCAGTGTGATCAAGCAGCTGGCAAGGTGGCAGCCTCCAGGACCCAATGAGAACGCTTGTTCCTATTGAAGGTCTGAACCTAGACTTACTGTTGTATCTATATGGCAGGAAATCAAATCTCACCAATGGGTTGGAGATGGCAAAAAATAAGGGGTTCAAAGTATCCCCTGCTCTATTCAAATATTTCCAGTGTGTAGTCTGGTCCTCTACTCTGCAAGGCATGGAGTCATACCTACTATGCAGCGCTCTGCCCTGGGAAGTGGAGTAGGGGGGCTGGCAATCCCAAGCCAACCTGGGCTCCACGGCACTGTGGTGCCATCACCTTTAGGAACCATTTCGAGGCATTTAGTCATAATCTCACAGATGGTATCTTCGCCCCATTGGCTACTCAGCCAAGCACATACACCAAATGTCTGAACCTGCAGTTCCTCTGATCCTGAGCAGGGAATGATTCCAGGTGATGAATAAGTACGGGCACACCGGAAACATTTCCCACTTTGTTGTCTAGGACGTGAAATTTCACAATAAAAGCCTAAAAATAGCCGATTTACAGTTTTTGCTGCTTGTGTGGCCCATTTCATACTTCTCCTTCCTTCCTTCTTCCATGAGACTAATAAAGGGCTTAAAAATCCATCCATTATAAAATAAATACCCTTCAAAGGAGTTTACATTTATTTACTGGACGCCTTCCTGCTGTTACAAGTCAAACATTCGCCTACACACTAATTTCCAGGCCTGAACGGATACTTTGTGAAATACAGAGCAACGGTTATCTGGGACGGAGTGATGTGTCAGGGCAAAAATTCCAAGGTGCCACCACCAGCTTCTGATGTTTTTGTGGCTCCACCACAAACACCAATTATTCCATCATTTCATTGATTTATTCAACCCAAATGACCAGGTTTTACTTTAATGTTGGCCCCCTACAATCCCCTGTACAGCAGATCCCAGGCTTGTTCATGGAGATAAGGCAGAAGGAGCCAATCAGTGATAATTCAGATGTTCAATTGATCACAAGAAGCCTGCTGATTGGAGGATGGAGCAGAATGATAGGGAGATGAGTCTGCTGCCGCTTTTCCTTTTACTGTCCAATCACAAGTCAGGTTGGTACAAGACCTGTAAGTGTTATGAAGTACAGGAGAGGAAAACAACAGATCTGCTGTCCTGCCAAACAGAGCTGTGCTAAAGGGCTTGCAAATAAAACATTTTCATATATGTGCTTAACCTCTATACTTATATGTTTACCCGTGAAAACCTTTTGGAAAAGAATGTACACTGCTGATACCAAGGTTTCAATGTGTTTTGAGTCACTGACTTGAAAGAAGTGTAGAGATAAGACTCCTCCATCCTGCCCTGTGCACTGTGGTTCCTCCCACCCAGTGGCAGAGGTAGCCAACAGTGGGGCCCCTGCAAAACTGATTTCTGGCTCCGGGAAGGCTCCGGGGTACTTGTTCAGGTAAAACATGTTGCACCTCCCTATGTGGTTCTTCCCAGCTCCCCTGTGCATCTTGGTCATTCCCGCCTATGCGGTGCCCTGTTGTTCCTCCCCCCTTCTCCTACACAACTACAATACTTGTTATGCATACTGGGCTTTTCCCCTTGTTTTTACTTTTTATCTGTGTATTTTGTCTCCAGTTGGAGACTCAATGCACCAAAGATATTGACTCAGCATGACAAGCGGGGCAGAAAGAGGTCAGCAGGGTTCGGTAGGTGTACTTTATATGTAAAGTATAAGTGAATATAAACCCTAACAATGGAGGTCTTATTATGGATGTTTTTTTTCAAAAATTTGTTTTATCATCTTTTATTACCTTGAGAAAAGATGTATCAGGGGGGATATGATCACCCTGTATAAATAAATAAATGGTCCATATAGAGAACTCTCTTCCCAACTATTCACTGTAAGATCATTACAAAGAACAAGAGGGCACTCTTTGCGTCTGGAGGAAAAGAAGTTTAAGCTCTGGATAAGGAAGGGATTCTTGTTCATCCAGGGAACATCTGATTGCCTCATGGAATCAGAAAGGAATTTTTTCCACTGTTGGAGCAAATTGTACCAGGGTTTTTTTTGCATTCCTCTGGAACAACTTGTATAATAGGGTTTTATATCTGGGATATGTTTATTTCCCTAGTGGTTGAACTTGATGGACTTTTTTCAACCTGACCTACTATGTAACTATGTAACTATCACTGAAATAAAACACTTTTTACTTTAAGAACCATTTCAGACCTGCGATAAGCTACAGCATTCTGCCATGGGCTCAACTGCATTCCCAGCTGCTGCCATTCATTTGAATAGGAGCTGACATTGACCAATATTTGCACGCACCTGCCACAGTTCCTTCAAATGTGGTCACCCACAGTTCAGTTTGCCTCTTCATCAGTGTACCCCAGGGCATTAAACTGCTTGATTTTCCCCTTAAAGGGCCTTAAATGTTCAGGTCGTACTTAGTGACTAATTTTGGGAAAAACTGGAACTTACTGATGACTGGCATTACGCAATAGAGTGCTTGTCTGTCCTGAGCATCGCTCATCACTTCTCTATATTTCTGTGTCATAGCTGGGCTCTGATTGGTTGCTCTGTCCCCCGCACTGTCATCCGGGACCTGGGGAGAGTTGTCTCAGTACAGATTTGTCTTCCGTCAGATCTGTATGAGAAGATGGAGAAACAGATGTGGGGACCGTGCTGACCCCACCTAGTACAGAGCACGTGGATTCTGGTAATAGAGATGAATAATGAGACCACCGCTTCTGTCCTCCTCTTCTCATACCCCCTGCAGTGCACCAACACGGTGCTGGCACCCAACAGTGCTCCGGGGTGACTCATTGGAAGATAATGAGTGGCAGATGTGGATCACTGAGTGATGGATTCCTTGCACTGACTGCGTGTTTAGCCGCATTACAGTGTGCAGACCCCATACTATACACAGGGGTCAAAAAACTGTAATAACAACACTAACATTGATACACTGACCTCTCTGTTATCCTATACATTGACACACTGACCTTTTCCCACCTTTATACACTGATATACTGATCCCCCATCCCCCATATACACTGACACACTGACCTCTCCTTTCCCTATAAATAGACACTGACACACTGACCTATCCACACCTAATACACTAACACTGATACATTTTCCCCTACCTTATTTACTGACACTGATACGCTAACCTCTCCACTTCCTATACACTGACACAGTGACCTCTCTGCTCCTCTTATACTGACACTGTTGGTCCATACAACAAACTGTTATACAATGCCTATAACATCAACTAAAAATATTTGTGAACCATCCAATCACTGTAAGTTTTATGCCCAACTCTGGGCTAAATCTAGGTCCACCTGGAGGTATAAATAATACTCACTTTTTCGGTTGCTCCCCCCCTGCGGTACCTTTTCTCAGCCACTAGATGTCCTATGCCTTTAGGATTGACAGACCCCCATTGAGGACATTGTATGGGTGCAGGCTGTCATGGACCCGCCCTCTATGGCAGCAGCCTGTACTCACAGTATATCATACAGAGATCAGAAAAAATCCTGCTTATCAGCAGCCTAACCTAAAAACAAAAGGAAAAGGGGGTTATGGGGTAGGACTTTTCACTCCTAGGCAACATAGAATTAATGGACCTAATAATGCTACATTACTTTAAATTGTTACAAAAGGGTAAAACATCTCCGATGCTTTCCAATAAATTTCATCTCTTTTCCTGTCCGGGTGACACCATCTCACACTGACACACAGGATAGCACCCAGAACAACAATAAAAACCTGACACAACTTTCTCTCTTTTGTTGCCTTTTGTGCCTCAGCTTGAGAGATTCATCATCACTTCCTGTCCTGGGGACAGAAAATCTCTCCAAGTAGGTTGCAGCCTATAATAAAACCAAAGAGTATCCAGCATTTTACTGCTTTATCTATACAAAAAAGTGCAATGATGTAATAATGCAAAAATGTGCTTCACTAGCACCAATTTTAGGAATAAAGGTGATTGGAGAACAATAATTCTGACTATACGTCAGTCACTGGTATAGTAGTGCTCAGCCAATCCAGCCAGCCGGTGATGACAGCTGTCCTTATATACCCATCAATGACAGATGAAGTAATGCCGGATGACAACTTGGATTGCTCAAATTCCAAACTCTGATCTGGGATCCGAAAAGAAATCAGAATTCACTCGGATCAGAGCAATCCGACCACCATTATTTAGAAACAACTGACCCTGAGTGGTTGATTTCAGCAATTTCCTGGTGCGCTTTGCAATCCCTACATATAGGAAATTTAATAATCCCCTTCTATTTGGAAAAAAAAATCACAACATATTGAACAAAACAGCTTCAGGGCCCAAATATCAAATCACTTAGCTGTTTCCAAATTTTGAGGGTCTGTGCCATCACAATGCAGAGATGGCATATTTCTTCCCTCTGAATAATAAACAGGCATGAGTACGGCGGGCAGACATGAGCGCGAGCTGTGACATGAAATTACATGGGTAGTGTAGTACGGGGGAGTAGTATAAGACTATGGAAGAATATTTTCCTGGCAGGCTGGGCAGGCTTTGTGGTTTTGCTGTGTTATTACACTGGCATTTTACTCTAAATATAACCTGACTACAAGGCGGACCCTGTCTGTGCCCGTATGTGATCTTTGCACGCTGGCAACATCACCCAACTGTCCATAGTGGCAGAAGCTTAAATATAAACCATTGTGGTGCTGCCCTTGGCATTTCCGACTTTATATGGGTGCTGAGCCCACAGATGAGTTCAATGGTTTCTTTTATCCTTCTAAAACTGGACTGTGATCAAACTATCAAACTGCTAAATACACACAAGGAAGCTGTGCCACCTGATAAAGGATTTCTGTCCATCCCGTTCTGAGATTTAAACAGATTTAAAGCAGATGGCACCACTTATTATTATTATTATTACACAGTCTTTATATAGCACCAACATATTATGCAGCGCTGTACAAATTCCATAGTCATGTCACTAGCTGTCCCTCAAAGGGGCTACCTACCATAGTCATATGTCATCATACAGTCTAAGGCCAATTTGCGCGGAAGCCAATTAACCTAACTGCATGTTTTTGGATTAAGGGAGGAAACCCACGGAAACACGGGAAGAACATGCAAGCTCCACTTTTTCTGCTACAGTGAGTTTGGAAGGGGTACAATGGTGTCCTCTCCATACCCAGCCTCCGAGCTGGACAGTAAAAGAGCAGCAGCAGACTGCTTATATTCTGGATGATATTTTTTGGTTTTCAGTATCCAATAAAATGAATGGCCTTAGATTCTGCATTGACATATGTCCATGGTAGGGACATTGGATTGTGAGCCCCTTTAAGGGACAGATAGTGACATTACTATGGACTATAGATGTAAGGCGCTGCAGAATATGTGGTGGTACATGAGCAGTACAAATCAATCAGAGCCATGATAGACTCCTTATACAGTCTCCAAGACTAATTTCCACCTTGAAACATTATTGTCTTCCATGACATCATGCACGCCTACAACCCTACTTGGCCAGTTAGGCTAATGAGATTTTATTTCTGATTAGTTGCTGTGGGCATCCTCAGTTTTGGCCAGTAGAACCCTATTGAAACTTTTTTTTCTTGTGGACAGAGCAAAGAAAGATTAGAACCCCTTTGGATTTTGGTGGCTGTTTGAGTCCAGGCTAAGAAGATTCACCCATTCGGATTGTCCCCAAGGCCACTGTCACTGGGACAGAAAATTATAGAGTTGTGATCAGTACAAGTTAGGGATATCTTCCAATGTGGACATCTGTTGCAGAGACAACTGACTAAGAGAGATTCCCTTTCGTGTCCTAGTGTGGGATAGAAGGTCAAGAGAATTCACCCCAAAGAGACATAGACAGCAACAAAAATAAACCAACATGGGGTTCATGCATTCATTTTAACTCACCATAAATATAGACATATCTATTTCTTTGGGATCTAGGAACTCTTTTGGTCATTTAGTTCCAGGCTTATTATAAGATATAGTATGGTGTGGTTCCTGGATGTCCTGAGGGTTTTTGGTGACACTGTCAGTGTATTTTTGTGTTGTGGTTGTTATAGATAGATCAGACTTGGCTGAATAACTTATAGTAGGATGGTAGGGTGTAGAAATGAATAGGTGCTTCGTTCTGTGGATTTCTGCTAACCAAGCCTTGATTTGATCTGTATCTTTGCCCTATAATTTATACATTGGGAAACTCCTGGAAAAGTTTAGTGTCCTATTTCTGTACCATCTTCCAAACCTCCATCCAGCATCCCTGCTGCTTTTGTGTTTTTTCTTTGGGTCAGGGAGGAATAAACTCAATGTTATTGGATATAAATATGACCTCTATTCGGGTTACAGGTGGTAATCTACCAGGAAGACTGAAGAATGGTAGGTAAGTTTAGTTGTAGATTCTTTGGGGTGTGCATTAATGCAAATACCAACTTTTTTAGTGTCATGGTGGACTTTAATATTGGCCAAAACCATGATGGGTCTTAGGATCAATTGAAATATGTGTTGTGGTTGCAGTAGGATTACTGCTTCTTCGTGCCCATGAACTGTGCCATTGGTTAAAACTCTCCATATACTGTCTCACCCTTGGCCATAGGGAAAGAATGATGTGGTAGTGAGTGGTTATGGTGTAAGGTGCCTGCTGTCAAAGGTTAAAACGTTGATTTATTAGAAACTAAAGCAGCTTTTGGGGCTGCTGAGCAGCTGGCAAGGTGCCAACCACCACGAGTCACCCAGTAACATCTGTTCCTACAACCTACCTGCAGGACCTTAGGATTTAATTTACATAATAGGGCCTATACTGAGTTCTGAATACACATTTCAGATTCAGGCAAACACATCCCCTGACTTGTTTTGATTGTGATTTAGAAATACAACTTGGTGTGAACACCCGGGCAATGATTGGACAGTGAAGGATCAGAAGAACTGTAGTCACCTCTTCAATCTGCTATTTCTTCCTGTCAGAGGGTTCCCTGTGAACAGCTTCAAAGCAGCTCACCTGACTCTATACTTTAGTTGGAGCTCTAGGAAATACCCATTGGGCCTGATTTACTCCAGCTCTCCAGGACTGGAGAAGATAGGCTATTGTGGGAGAACCCGGGTGATTCAGCAAATCTTGAATGGACTCTCATAAATTCAATTGGTATTTGTTGGTAAATGTTTCCAGTCCTGGACCAAATCCATTTCAGGTTTGCTGAATTACCCAGGTTCTGCTATGATAGTCTTCCTTCTCCAGGCCATATTGGGTGGTGGTGCGGGTGATGATATTTCAGTAAAGGGAGTCCAGTGGGTTGAGTTGCACATTGGCATCCAGTATCCCATGTGGACTTCACTGATGATGCATCACAGTATCACTTGTTAGCTCTGTTCCTGTTCACCTTTAATCTCACTTCTGCTATAGAATGGGTTCTTCCACATCTACTGTTGAGTTTCTTATAAGGCACATCAAATAAACAGGGAGATCGTGACCCCCTTGAGTATTCTGAAGCAGAAGCCTATGCAAACAAGTTATAAAACCATTGAGAGACACCAAAATGAAAACAAAAAGTCTACTGAGAAAGCAGGACCAGTTTTTGGGGGTAAGACCACATCATCTGTCATTGTGCATCTGTCCTTTCTCTTGCCTACTCTCATGGAAAGTGAGTGGAGCCCAGTGTGATGACGCATATCTGCAGGGGGTCAGGGATGCATATGTAATTATGTATTGAATGTAAAAGCAACAAAGTCATCTGAGTCATGTAATTCATGTCCAATTTAATATCTAGGTTGTGGATTTCTCCTTTTTGGGTCATGAGGTCCTCGGAGCTGAAGATACATTGCACAGCTCCTAGCAATGCTCCCCTGCACAGCCTGACTCAGTATATCATGCATAGTTCTTGCACAACTGAGTCATCACTGGTGTCATATACAAAACAATGAGGTCCCTGGGGCTGCCTTTTTGGTTAACCCACCAGATAAAAAGCCTCAGAAGTGGCTTTGTAATTAAGCTAGGGGTTCATCATAAGTAGAGTAGGGATGAGCCTCATTGGCAGTGAGATGTGTGTAGGTCTGCTTCTTGGAGAATTGAGGAATCTGCATCATTTACAGAAACCTTTTGATATATAAGTTGCAATTTTTGCTTCCCAGGTCCATTTCTAGATGATCTGGCCAGGAGTGTCCCCAATAGACAACACATGTCTATCCACAGTTCTCAAGTGTTCCTCATTTTTAACTTTTTTCATTTTTAATGTCCTTTTCTGTCTCTCTATATTGATTAACTACCAGCAGTGTTAACATTTTACTTGGCTAAACCTTAGTCCTTGTGTACAATATTTGTATAAAAGGATGGTCCTCTTTTTTTAGTTTAGAAAGTTCAGATTTATGATCTGGAATTTGCTTGAGCAATGCGCAAGTTGAGAATCTCAGGTCAGATTAGGTGACACCACCTTTTAAGGGCGACATTCCTTCCAAAGAAAGACAATATAAGAGCCATTTTTTCCTTTGATCCCCATGCTAATGTACTAATTGTACATTAATGTACATTACATGCTAATATAAGCTGTGGATAAAGTAATTATAGAAGGGATTCCCAGAAGACCTGAAAATTATATCAAGGGTTCCCTCGGGTTAAAAGTTTGGGTAAAGTTGGTGTAGACCAGTGGTCGCCAACCTTTTCGGACCTACGGACCACTAAATGCACAGACTCGGGACAACGCATGCGCCGGGAGCCGTGTGTCACACAAAGGGGAAGAAACTTCCCCCAGAGTGATGTCATGATGTCAGAACCCGCCCACTCTCACATCACAGGTCCAGAGACACAACCCGCCCACTGCTCTGAACCTGTGATCCGTACGGGGCACATGGTCCACAGCTCTGACCAGTGCGTCCCCCCCAGTGGGGTCCTTTTTCTGCAGACCACCAAAATAGCCAATTGGCGACCACAGATGTAGACTATTGATTGGCAGACCGTGTGAACAGTGTTTCTCAACCAGGATTCTGTGGAACCCCAAGATTCTTCCAGTGTTTGCTATGGGGTTTGAGCAATGATCAAATTGTGTCTCCCAGTCAATTTAGGTGACATGAACTTTTTGGCTATCTGTAAGGGTAGCATTCTTCCAAATGCGAGGAATGTATAAGAAATTCTTCTCATCGACCACCACACTAATGTACTGTGAGCTGTGGATATAGTAATTAAAGTAGGGATTCCCCGAAGACCTGGAAGTTATTTCAAAGGTTCCCCCATGTTGAAGAAGTTGAGAAAGCCTGGTGTAGACCATTGGTTCTACTGGTTTTAGTTGACGGACCACAGTGTGTTCTTGGATGTGTTGGATGATCCCCATTCATCTTATGGTGTCCTTCTGTACTAAGAGTTCCTATTATATGTTTGTATTGCTGTCTGTGTTGGGGAAATTTACTCGCTCTGTTTGTCCTAGTTAATATTGTCTTTGGGACCAAAACTGGAATAGAGGGGAAAGGTCCTGATGATGGCACTTTTTCCAGTGCCAAGTGTCTAAGAGGAAATTTCCTTTACTTTGGTGGAATTAAATCTCACTTCCTGTTGTGTCTACAGGACAAATACCACCAAGGCAACAACAACAACCTGACCGGGGCCTAAAATTTTCCCAAGTCCACCAAAATAGAAAAAACAATATTGACTTTTGATATACTTTAAAGTGTTTGTAATACCAATGAAAACCTTGTCCTATCCTGTGTCCTGTTCACTCTTTGTATCCTAATTAGTTTACCCTCTTCCCAGGTTACTTCTGTGAACTGCCAGACACCTCCCCCTTTGGTATGGAGATGGGAAGATGGGTTGCTGTAATTCAAACAAGCTTGTCAATGGATACAGTAGAGCAAGAGAACCTTGTCATCTTAGGATAGGAATAATATTACTGGCAGGATCAGTCACCAATAAAGAAATAAAACTGAAAGAAAGAAAGCTAATGCAGCCATCACATTTAAGGACTGTTAGGTTGACCTAACCCAAAGCCTATCGCCATACAAAATTCATAATTAGGTTTCTAAAAAGTTCCCTATGAGAGAAGTAAAGCCCAAATTTGGTTATTTTTTCATAAATTCTCTGATTACTTATAAATTACCTGTTGATCGTATCATTTTCCTGTGTTACCTGGAATGCTGAAACATATCTAAAACTATGCTAAACATCTGCAATTAAATCTGGTATTCCCCCAAACATACTTGGCACTGGGACGCTTCTTGTCTTTAATGAAGAATTGCCGGGCACATGCACAACTATTCTGAGGAAAGTTCAGATACTACTTTCTTTGTCTCATTTAGCTTCCCCCTGCTCCCCATATCACTTCTTTACTTGGCTTACATTAATATTATCAAACTATTTATATAGCAGCAACATATTGTGCAGCGCAGTACATTAAATAGTGGTTGCAAATGACAGACAGATACAAACAATGACACAGGAGAACGAGAGGACCCTGCCCCGAAGAGCTTACAATCTAAGAGATGGAGGAAAGTAGCACACAATACATTACATACATTGCAGTCATGTGACAGTGAACACATTTTTTTTAATAACGTTCAATAATATTTATGTACTGAATTATAATTGGTGTAATAGGCATTGGGCAGTACAGAAAGATGACGTTCACATCTACTTTGAATAATGGATTTTGGGTTCAGCGATACTTAATATATCTATGGGAAGGAAAGAACTCTGGTGTTTGCAGCAATAAGGTCGCAGGTTCAATCTTTTGGCCAGGACGCTTTGAGCTTGGAGTTTGTATGTTCTCCCTGTGTCTATGTGGCTTTCCTACTAAATGCCAAACTTGCAGTTAGGGTAATTGGCTTCCCCCAAGGTAATGACATATGACTGTGGTAAGGGTATTAGATTGGGAGCTCCTTTGAGGGACAGCTAATGGCATCACATTGTAAAGCTCTGAACAATATGTTGGCGATATATAAACGCTAGATAATAATATATAGTGGCTCAGTGGTTAGCATCCCAGCCTTTGCAGCCTTAGGTCCCAGGTTTGAATCATGTCCAACACACTATCTGCATGGAGTTTGCAGGTTCTCCCTGTGTTTATGTGGGTTTCCTCCCACATTCCAAAAACATGCAGTTAGGTTAATTGGCTTCCCCCAATATTGACCTTAGGCTGTAATAAAGACATATGACTATTGTAGGGATATTAAATTGTGAACCCCTTTGAGCGACAGCTAGTCACTTGACTATGGGCTTTGTACAGCCCTGCATAATATGTCGGCCCTATATAAATACAGGATAATCATCTATACTTGAGCAGTACAAAGCAATAGGTGAAATTTTCAAGCCATAATGGACTCCTCTTCAGGTCCATTTCCTCCCTATAACATTGTCTTCAATGCACACCTGCAGCCGATCTACTTTTTGATGTCAGCAGTACAATTAGGCTAATGAGAGATGATTTCTGATTGGTCCCTGTGTGCAGCTGAGATTTTGGTTAGAACCCTATTGATAATTCGGGGTTAAATTTTTGATGCGTTGGGAATATCTCTGTAGAATCCGCCTACGCTTTGAATATGATATTACCATGAGAATTCAGAGAGTATTCCCCATACCTCCATAACCCCTCCCCTGCCCCCCGGGCGGGGAATTAAGGAATTTTTGGAATCTGAGTTATTTTAAACACCAAGGGAGAATCAGCAGGGGGAGACCATTTTATACATGTAATATTAGATATTTATAGCTCCGCTTGTGCTGCAGGTTATTAATTATTTTGTCATCAGATGAATCTCGGAATAGCAGAGTGTTGCATCGTCACCTCTTTGTAATACTATTCTTGTGTCTGAGCTACTAATGCAACTGCTGGAAACCAAAGCTATGAATGAACCATGAGCAACACAGACAGTTCTTTCTTCAGACACTTTGATAAATGATCTTATTTTACTCTAAAGAACGCTTGTGATGTGTGTTAAAGGAAATGTATTAAGTGTTTTCAGTGAATATATTTGGAGTAATTTGTGATGTGTTTATTGCAAAATTCTGACACATATAAAAGACACAGTTCTGTAATAATGAATACATCTCTAAATGTATTTTTAAAAGCAAGTAGTGTCAGTACCCAGATTTAACTTGGTATCAATTTCTTTTGGGCCTAAGAGAGGAATCTTTTATGTGCTGACCTTCAGCTCAGCACTTTGCTGCTTCTCCTTTATTACCTAGCCATGTGCTGATCTATGACAGCTTGGGCTCAGAAAAGGTGAGCTAAAGCAGCTGGCTGTCTTTCAGCCTGGAAGACTGAGGACATCTAGGGGTTGAAAAGAAATACTGCAAGACACAGCTCTAGATAGTAGAAAACCATGCAGCAAAAGCTGTTTTTTTTTACTAATGAATTATTTTTAATTTGTCGTCACTTAATTTTATATAATAAATGTAGCTATTATCTATTATCGTTAGGAGAATCCAGCGGCTATTATGACTCTGATACAGCAATTCTCAGCCAGGGTTCATGCAGAAGTTACCAGAGATTCTTTGAGCTGTGGCTGATTGTCCTACCATGAGATGATGCCTGCATAGTGCCAGGGGGGACATCAATTGGCAGAAGCAGCTGGATGAATCCATATTTCAGCTCTCTATGAAGGTAGAATTCTGACTACTTGTGTGTAGGGGGGATTCTTCTGAGTGAATTTTATAATGAAAATATGGATTTGATGAAGATTTACACTAATGTCTTGTAATATAAAAAAATGCAACTGATTTTATTTTTTTCTACTGGTACCCTGCTTTCAGAGTGTTTGGGGAGTGTTAGGGTGTTTTTGTGTGCCAAATGCAAAAAAGCCTCCAGCAGCAAAATAATTAAAAGAAAATATTAGAAAAATCAACTTATGTTGCAATATTCAGTTTTTCCTTCACAGTACTAAGAGATGACCCCATTTATTATTACACATTATATACAAAAATAATACAAGATAAGATACAGATGATAATATTTACATCAAACAGATCTATTCTTCTGTTTTTTTCTGTATACCTAAAAACTGAAAACTCTACACAATCTCTCTAAACTCTGGGTGAAGATTTACTGCAGCACTAAATTACAGGCTTTGGTTTGTTTGTGTCTCTTAGATGTTTTTGGGAGTCTTTTATATTGTTTTCTTTAAAGTGTCCTCAGGTGGCATCTGTGTACAATCCTCACTGGTTCTATTTGTCCTTTGATCTATTTCAGTCTAGGTTCTGCATAGTTGGCATTGTCCTCAATCTCAATCTGTCCTCAGTCTAACCTAATATTTAAAATCAGATACCCCAAATTAAAAATGTGATATGTTTTAGTAATGCAATTATTGTATTTTTAGAGGGCATATACTGCCCCCAGATCAGCTGAAGCACTACACGGGGTATACCCTGTAGGTGTTATGCCCTGGTACATTGTAGGTGTTATGTCCTTATGTGTCCTGGTGCTGTGTCCAGGTGTTGTGTCCTGGTGCACTGTTGGTGGTATGCCTGGTGTGCTATAGGTGGTATGCCTTGGTGCAATGTAGGTGGTATGCCCTGGTGCTCTATAGGTGGTATACTGTGGTGACTTTATGTGGTATGCCCTGGTGCTTTATAGGTGGTATGCCTTGGTGACTGTAGGTGGTATGCCCTGGTGCTCTATAGGTGGTATGCCCTGGTGCATTGTAGGTGTTATGTCCTGATGTGTCAAGGTGTTGTGTTCCGGTGCACTGTTGGTGGTATGCCTGGTGTGCTATAGGTGGTATGCCTTGGTGCACTGTTGGTGGTATGCCTGATGTGCTATAGGTGGTATGCCTTGGTGCACTGTTGGTGGTATGCCTGATGCCTGATGTGCTATAGGTGGTATGCCTTGGTGCACTGTTGGTGGTATGCCTGATGTGCTATAGGTGGTATGCCTTGGTGCACTGTTGGTGGTATGACCTGATGCTTTATAGGTGGTATGCCTTGGTGACTGTAGGTGGTATGCCCTGGTGCACTATAGGTGGTGTGCCCTGGTGCACCATAGGTTGTATGCCTTGGCGATTTGTAAGTGGTATGCCTTGAGGCTTCAAAAGTGGTATGCCCAGTTGCTCTGTAAGGGGTATGCCTGGTGCTCCATAAGTGGTATGTCTTGGTGCTCTGTAAGTGGTATGCCCTGGTGCCCCATAGGTAGTATGCCTTGATGACTGTATGTGGTATGCCTTGTGGTCCCCAGCTACATTATATACTTCCTGTTCTTCCCACATCACACTAATCTGCCTGGGATTGCTTTGGTAACAGTTTCTTAAATTGGGTTTCCTTAAATATAGAACAAAACTTGTATTTACAAGTTTTGTTCTAAATTGGCAATCCCAAATACAGTCTATGGAAGCCCACCTTGGGTAATCAATTTATAATATTAGCTCTTCTGACTCTTCTTGTAAGTAAGGTTTTTATGCAGTACACTTGAGGTTTCTCCTGATTTTTGGTGGCAAACCTGCAACATTTTGGCCAAATGTAGACAATTTGCAACTTTGGCAATCATTGGGATTCTTCCACAATCCCATGGTAGCAGCCAACCAAAACCTAGTATTACCTCCTATTAGAGGTCACTAGTTATACCCAGGGGATAATTATCCAGAGCATAATTCCGTCAACTACTTCTAACTTTAATCATCCAATCATGTGCAAAGAAAAGTGTTTTTTGTTAGATTTCCTGCATGGCAATGGGTATTCCTCGCAAACTGAATTTTTTCACATTCAGTAAGCTAAAAGAAATATCTCTTGCAATCAGATGTGTCATTATGCCGAGTAAACCAGCCTATGGTTCTTTGGATCAATACCATTGATTGTGACAGCAATTGCTGACACTGACATCTCCAATGTTGCAAAAACTGATTTTTTTCCCGTTTCTGTTTTGTTGTGATTATATTTAAACATGCATTAGCACAGATCCTTAATCTTCCCGAGCAATGTTATCCACCCCAGCCTTGGTTAACTCCACATTCTAAATTCCACCAGTAACAATTAGAAAGGCATTGTATCAGTGTTAGTTCCTGGGGCCGGGAGTTTATGGTTCAGTTGCTGAGCTGCTCGGTTCAAATGAATAATTGGCCGGAAAAACAACTAATTAGGCCAACAGACAATTCTTTTCATGGCTGCGGACAGAGAGGGTAGAGGGACCTTGTTGTTTACTGAAGCAATGCAGTGTTCGTCCAGCAAATAAAAATCACAACCGTTTAATTAGTGAGTTGGAGAATATAATACTGAGACCAAAAAAAAATATTTTGACAGCTAAATCAGATTTTGTAAATATGTGATTCATCAGTGTATTCAGCGGGAGTCTCCCTGGCACGGCCAATAGGTTTTAAGGGACTGATATTGAGGCTGAGCCAACCAGTCTGTGACTCTTCCTGAACTCCGATTTCACCTTGCAGATGAGGTCATGGAAACAGTTCCTGATGGGCAGAAGAAGGTTGTAGTTTTTTTTAGGATAGGTTCCCTATATACTGTTAATGGTGGAAGGTCAGCCGGAGGGGGTCTTTAATATATCCTTGGCCTGCTTTAAGTTCTCCTAGTATGTCACATCTCTGGGATGAAAAATGAAATGTATAGCATGTTTTTCTTTGCTCTATAATTGTCACTTTCTCTTGAGAGTTTTGTTTGACCACAAAAACGAGAAGATAATTGTGTTTGTGGGAAACATCCTGTGTGATGACTGCGGCCCTTCTCCCCCCTCCTTGTTGCCGGTGTCTGTTCTGGGCTCACACAGACTGACTCTGTATATACACATGAATCGGGACCCTCCAGAACGAGACCAACTCAACCTCCCACGTGTCTGTCCATTCTGCCTGACACATCACTCCCTTCATCTACAGTCCAGGGGCTTACCAACTACGTCCAGTATTAAAAAACACCTTTAAGGAGACCCTTACATCCAGTGCTTAGAGCTTAAGTACCACCATAAGGTTGAATACTCTAATATTTCATTGGTCCTCATTTAGCTTTGCTTTGCATTTCTATTTTCCCCAAGATCCTGTATCATCTTCCCCAGGACATCTGAAGATTCTCAATGAGGTTAAGCTTTGAACTCTTTGGTGCCAAACCATGTGTTTCAATGATGTCTCATGCTCCCTGAACCCCTTTTTCACAGCCTAGACCCGATGGATCCTGGCATTGTCTTTTTGGAATTCGTCAATGCCATCTGCAACAAAAAACATTGCTAAACTTAGACCTGACCAACGACATCAACTCCAGATCATATCATTGCCCATACAGGCTTTGATACTTTTTTTTGACCAGGTTGTGTATTTGCTGTTTGTGAAAGCATAGGATCATTGTTTATAACATTATTTAAGGCAGGGGCATCTCTACTAAAAGTGGTATTGTCCCCCTAGAAGGAGCCATTTATCTGTTTTGCTGGGTCCAGTCCAACTGCTCATTGGATTGGATGTGAAAAAAGTAGAAACAGTCACCACAGCCTGACAATCACTTAGTGATAAGGCACCACCCAGCTACACCACTCCTTTTCCCAACCAGAGGTTGACTTCAGGTAATTGAATTGAGGAACTACAGCAAAGTGAGCTTCAATGTCAAATCTGGTGGGGAAAGCCTTGCAATAAAACCTGAATGGTTCCAGAAATGTTTCAGATGCTTAATAGATCTCAATCACCAGATAAAAGTAAAGGTGTTAATTGTAAGTAAAAAAAAATTTTTTTTAATATTCTTTTGTCCTGAAGGGCATTGGCTACAATTACAATTTAATAAATCAACCTTTGAATTCAAAACTTTTTTTCTATATCTTTTTCTTGTCATTTATATAAAACTTTTCTTCTGCTCTGATTGGAGCAGGTTACTCACCTTGATTATACTTTATCTCTGCCTTAAAGATTTCCATTGATTTGGGAACATGAGTGACTTACATCTTGTGACACATAATGGTTTCAGGTTGGAATTTTGGATTTGTCCCTTATAGCTACTGAATTTTGTATGCTGTATGTGCATTAGTCCCAAGGCCAGACAAGGATACTAATATGAATGAGATGGACAATTACAGACTCTTTTTAGGCAAACCTATTAATGTTTTTAAATAAACCTTGGCATATCAATAGAGGCACCACACCAAGGTGCCCACGGGAATCTGTGCTATTATCTAAGTGTTCCCTGTCTGTCAGTCTGTCTGTCTGTCTTCTCCAGCTTGGAACTCTCTACCCAACCCTTTCCCCCATTTGCAAACCAATGTTTGCAATTGCAGCAGGGTGCAAAAGAGCAATCAAAGGTAAATAGTCAAGTTCTTCCTTTGGTCTGCACCTGGACTTCTAAGAGACAGTTGGTAGCTCATGTTTTGTATGGATACCTTAAATGGTGGATAGATTGAGCCCTTCCTGTCTCTTTAGGAGTTATGACTGGCTCTAATCTTCCGATACTGGTTCGAGACCTAAAGATAACCTCCTTTTGGTTTCTACAATCCACAGTGCTTTAATTTCCTCCATGTATTTAACGTTTAATTTAAAAACTTAATTTTTAGCCATATGACAGCTGAAGAACCACAGGTTGCCCAGTTCCAGCGAAGTTCCTTGGTGGTCCCAGAGCATAATATGAACTTTTATTAAAGGGGTCAAGTGGATGACAATCTCTCAATGGGAAAACAGGCATAGAGGGTTTGCTTTTTTTCAAATGCCTGTTCACATGGGTGGTCCTGCTCACTGGGTCTGAGTCATAGGTCTGATTTCAATTTTTATAAGTATCTTTGAGAATAATGTAATGTAACTCATTACTAATGTGAACACTTGAAAGCTTTCAGAGTGTCTAACCATCATGAGGAAACTATTCCTTTCAGTTCGATATGATCTTCAAGACCTGGCATACCCTGCTAGCCAGAGTCCTACACAAATACATTTACTTTTTAGGCAGATAGAGTTTCTACCCATCTCCCCATGTTGTGCTGAGGTTCTTCACATTCTATGGCTTTCTTCCCACAATCTTAATAACATTCTTGTATGCAGACTGGTCTTTTATCGGACTGATCATTAAGTGAAGTCCAACGGGAGAGTATCTTTATGATGGCGTAACCTTTGGAGAATGCTTGCAATCCAGCTAGACTGGGACTCAGCAGCCTTTTGTTAGGTGTCTCTCACCCCAGAATGGGTACATAAGATTAGCTTCACCTGGCTACTGGGGTAGTGGCCCAAAACCATAACTTCGTGTGCCACAATTGCAGGATCAGCATGTTAAAGCTTATGAAACCATCGCTTGTGCTACTTCATGCTTACTGTTTCCTGGTTATTCCCCAGGCTTCACCTCTTAGAGTCTCCTGCCACCCATCATGGTTCAGATTGTATAACTCCATGTAGGGACGCCTTTGCCTTTGAATGTTGTAAGAAGCATCTTAAACATGAAGAATTCCCTTGAAAGAAAGCTACACATATCCATCATCACAAACCCCGGAGAGATTCTCACAATCCCTCATCAAACCACCATACTGAAACTCTTAAAGCCATCTCTTGTGCTTATCTGTGCCCACGTTGTTCCCCAGGCTCTACGGTCTCCTGCCACCGGTCATGGTTCTGGTTGGTTTACTGCAGAGCCTTTGTAGATCGTCCGCCAGGTACAGGCTAGTACAAAACATCTGTCACTTTATTACAGCTTAAAAAGAGGTAAAAGTTATGAGATGTAAAAGAAAACTGTAACTAAAAAAGAACTATATATATATAATATGTAAAATAAATACAACCACAACAATTATGATATAAAGAAGTTCGATACTTTTATTTTAATAAAAAGTTACTGTAGCTCAAACTTTTCTCTAGTCAAGATTGTTTGTCTTTAGATGTTGTCAGATAAGGGAAGAGTTAGTACTTTTGCCTGTATTTTTTTCTTCTGCTGTGTGAGAGCTTCACTCTCTGCTTTTTTATAATGACCATTATCGTTGGCACAGAAAGTGATGGGAAACCTAAAATACTTTCCTGTTTTCACAGGAACAGGAAATTGGGATTTTTTTCAATGCATAAGAAAGATTATTTGGGAGTTTTTTTTTTGCTATTGTGTGTTCAGGATAACAAGTGAATAAAATATACCCAACGGGACGCAGAAAAAAAATTGACAAGTTTCAGCAATTCCCTACTGTAGCCAAAACAGAAAACAGTTTTGTCTATAGCTGAACTTTAAGGCTGTTGCATAGGAGATCAATTGTTGTAGGAATTAGCCAACCTCAAATGGTATCAGTATAGATATTTAGTGTTGCCAACCCCACTTATACAATAGGTATAAAAAAAGAAAGGAAGACAAAAAGCAGGTGCTTTGTTGGCAATAAGTGGAAATATATTCTGGGTAGGTTTTATTAGATTCATATAACATTCAATAAAAACATAGAAGGTACATGTATACATAAGATAGAGGTACAGGTGTTGGATTTATTTTACTGAAAACACACAGAACTCGGTATGATGGACTTTGATGGTAACAGAAACTGTGTATGTTCTGTACTTTGTAAGATCTTATGATACAAATCTACAGAGTTTTCTTTTTGTCTAGTAAATAAAAAATAAAATGTTTTAAAGATAACCTACTTGCTGCTTTAAGCCCCTTATTTTCCTTTTCACACTGCTGAAATTGCATTTACTTACCAGATTGGGGGTGCAGCATAATGAAGAATTTTGGGGCACTCCCTCACTCTTTATACACTAGACAGAAAGTTATGGGAAACCAAATATTTTGGGTTGCCAACAGAACAATAGGTGAGGGACACCCCTCCCATGGGGGACGCCTGTTCTTGAGATAACTTTCTGGGATGTGAAGTTTGTTCAGTTTGGAGATATTTCCTCTCATTTTCCACCTTTAGGAGAGGTAATTATTAATATTATTATACAGTATTTATATAGCACCATCATATTACACAGCACTGTACAGAGTCCATGGTTGTGTCACTAACTGTCCCTCAAGGGAGCTCACAATCTAATGTCCCTACCATCGTCATATGTCAGTAATGTAGTCTAGGTCAAGCCAAGGAACCTAACTGCATGTTTTTGGGATGTGGGAGGAAACCCACGCAGACACGGGGAGAACCTGTAAACTCCATGCAGATAGTGTCCTGGCTGGGATTCGAACCTAGGACCTAGCGCTGCAAAGGCCAGAGTGCTAACCCCTGAGCCACGGTGCTGCCCATAATGGAGGTGATGAAGGGAAATCTACCTAGCGCAATGCAGATAGTAACAAAAACCTGCTTGAGCTTTAAAACTTCCATGTTCTATGAAAAAAAACATTGATTGGGGACACACTTGAAGCAGTCTGGGTGGTGAATGCAGTAAAATTAGGACCGTGTCAGTTCCCTGTCTATGTTCTCTTTTGTAGTTTACCACCCCTAGCAAATATCTTTATCGTCATAGTCAAATTACCTGGAGATGGGGCCACCCCAGACAAGATATGAATTGTCAGGCAGTTTGCTCTGCCATTGTATGCTCAACTTCTGATAAATGCTCTGGAGGTCATCATTCAACTGGTACCATTTTTTTCGGCCCATACTGATATTTTGATTTTTTTTAACACTCCTGATCTGCTGAGTGTTAATAAAATCATGTTCTGCAATGTTCCAGTCACAACACTTTGCTTTTTATATAAATAACATGTCAAGCTGCAGAGGAGAGCTAGAGATAGAGAGTGTGCAGGGAGGAATAAGGTTCGGAATGGAGGGGTACATTGACACTCCCAAGGTGATTGGATTTCAGCTGGTGGTCTGATAAGAAAAATGTGGGGGAGTAATAGAATAAAGCATTCCTATATCCTGACATGATCTGCAGCACTGACCGCTGGATATAATCTCCTGAGAATATCACATAGTCCACACACTACAGCATTACATATATACAAATTCTTCTCTTTGTTACAGATGTCAATGCTGCTAAATATACTTGTTCTCAGGCTCCATATTCTCTGATGTTTTCCTGACATATTTCTATTTGTATAAAAATCTACATTGATAAAGTTTTAGTTTAGCAGAGTCACACTGGAAAAAATATGAATTCTTGCTGCTATATTACACTTGACTTTGCAAATTTTATTAGATTTTTTGTGTCTCTTTTTCCCTTTTTTTCATCCTTCTCTTGCACTGCTTTTTCCTGTATACTATGCTCTCTTTTTCCTTTATTTTCTCTATACTTAGTTTTTTGTCTTCATTCCTCATGACAAGGGATGAAAATTTCCTCAAACTACGAATGGTTCTGCACACTTTCGGGGAACTGATTTCGCAAAACCATCGGAAGAGGAAATTAAAACAGGAGGATTCCCCGAGCTGCATTCAGCCCTGGGAATTTCCCTGTTTGCGATCCCCGGGGCTCCAGAGGTTATTTAACTTCTAGTGCCCCGGGGATCGCACATTTTTCTCAATGGATGCAGCCACAGCTGCAATCATTGAGAAGATGCCCAGCAAAGGAGAACCTCCTGACATTGTAATATCAGTATCTCTTATGAATGATACTTTTGTATCTATAACAAATGTATCATTTGTAAGAGATACTTCTACCTCTCCTCTCCTTGTCTCTTTTTTTCTGCTTTGCTGTTTATCCTCCCTCCCTAGACCTTTCCTTTCCTTGCTTCTCTTCTCTCCTTTCATCTGATATTTATACCCCTCTAGAATTTAAAAGGGATTATACCCTTCTCTATTGCACCATATATACCCCATTTACTGTTTTCTGTTACTGTTCTCCTTTCATCTGCTCTTTCCTCCTTTCCTCAATTATCTTTACCTTTTCCTCTTCTCTGCTTTCCTCTGTTCCTCTTTTCTTTTCCTCTGTTCTCTCTCCACATTTCCGTATCAGACAAAACATATATATCCGTCTCTTGAAAACTCAACATCATGACCTATGCTTACTTTTATTTCCTCTTGTTGTTATAAATCAGCTTCAGTGAGGCCATGCTCTTCCATCTGTTATTTCTGTCTCCCTGGATACATATGAAGCAGCTCCTGCTGGATTCTACTTGATAATTCCATTCAGATGTGGGTAGACGTGCTGGGGGTCCCATCGTGTGTCACACAACTCTCTTTGAAATCTTATTCACCATGTCCAAACATGGTTATTCAACATGATCAAACAATGTCTGAAACCCCTAACAAGGACAGGTGTGTCCCTTTTATGTGGTTTTGTGTCCATGTGGGGATAAGGGGCAGCTGGGGAACATGCCTACCAAAGCAAGGACAGCTGCCAAGGGGTGAAGAGGGACCATGTAGAATGATATCATAGGAAAGGGTTAGAAAGTGCTGGAGCATTGGGTACTGTAAAGTACAGATGGATCTGAGAACAAGTTGTAGCATGATAATGGAGAAATAGGTAATGGAAATCGTAGCCCTAATGGTAAAACATTTCCTTTACTAAAGTCCTGTGTATCATAAATGTTCATAAAAAAAACAGATTTTTAGAGACCTCCTGGCTTTTTAAAGAAGTAGATGGAGTACATTATAAGGGTGATGGAGCAGAGTGAACATACTGTAAAGGCACTTATTGTAGAATTTATCACACAATTTTTAGTTAAAAACATAATTAAATTCAAAGATATGTTGACTGTTACAGAAACATTAGTTGTACATCCAATCTCACACAGTGTTTGACGCGTTTCGCCACATAAGCTTCCTCAGGACTGATTAGAGCGGTATTATGTCTCAGATATAATAACAACAGAAGATTATTTTACTGGTCAGGTTTACTAATTGGATTAAAACAGATTCTAAGCATATAATTGATATATTAAATCCAACACCATCTTCTTTGCAAATTTGATAACATTTTAGAGGTCTGCAGCAGTTTCTGGAAAACTTTCATACTGCTTTGCTGATAAAGAAAAAAAATGTTACTATGCAAGCCCATTGCTTTTTTAAAAAAAAGGAATACTTGGCAGCTGTGGCTGGCAGCCTGGGCACACAGGCTGTTAAAAAAACACAATACACTTAGGCTTACCTTGTAATAGGTAATGTTTAAATTAAAGTATTGGATCAGCTATATCAGTAATAAGAAAAAAGGACCCTTTCCCAATAATAACGGATGGAAATGAAATCATAACATTGCGCATTGTGTAACTATAACAAAGCAATCAAAAAGTTGTCGTATTCACAGTGTGCATCCTTTTTTTGTATCGGACCTTGTCAATTTTGGAATATCTAAGCAGAATGTCTGAGGGGGTGCCAGGGCTGAATCATTTATCCAACTAGAGCAGATTTTATAACATTTAGAAGAGCACCATTTATGTTGATAGGTTAAATATTCGGGACTGCATTGACCAGCCAATGCAGCCAGTCAATGACCATTTTATTACTTTTCTCCTAATGTGGCCTGACAGATATAAAAGTTCACTGGCACCATAATAAACTGGAACCAAAAAGGCAGCATTGCCCAGCACCAGATTAATCCTACAAGTACTCAGGGTGAAAGAGAAATAGGTGCTTTGAAGAGTATTTGGATGTTGCAGACCAACCCCAGGTTGCCCAGTGGAAAATGGTTTGGAGGCTGGGTCTGTGGTAGTTATTCACTACAAAATCTATCGATAACAATATTAGAATCTTGGGTATAGCTAGATGGCTACTCCCGACCTTTGAAAATTGTTTAAAGCAGAACTAAACAGAATGCAAAAAAATTACTCTTACATTTAATCCTGCAGTTCCCTCGATGGTGCTGGTCCTTCCTGTGATTTGGTCCCGCATCATCCTGGAATTCATCTATGTCCAGGTGGTAAGGAAGCGCCAGGTGCCGCCATCTTCATTCTTCACTTCCTTCTTCTTCCTCTGTGTTTTTGGCATGTCACCCGATTGGGTGACGTAGACCACTGTAAAGCGGAAAAAAAGAGATAGGATCTCACTGCACTTGCTTAGATCGGCATCTCTTTTTGTCTTAATAGAAAAAATGCCCCTTCTGTGCTTGTCTGAGATTAGGGCATGCGCATAAGAAGCACGCAGAGCCTCCCGACATGCGTCACGTATGTATTCCAGGAGGCTCTGCGCTCCCATTCAAGAGTGAAAGTGGAAGTGTCTACCCTTTTTTGTAAAGTGAAAAGGTTGCGTTTAGGTACATTTTATGAATCTCCGTGAAGAGTGGTGGGGAGATATATGCCGTATATTGGCTATGACACAGTTAGTGATACAAAAAGTAGAATGTAAAAAGATATGTTACTCCTTGGTGTAAATTGTTGTATGCATGCTGGGATCTGGTATATTTCTATGAAACAGAATACTCGTTCCTTCCAAGCACTGAATGTGATAGGAATGTAATATTATTTTGCATTGTGATCTGTAAAGAAGATTGGTGGTATCTTTGGTTAGGTGCATCTCTTCCAGGCATACCACAGCCTGCTCATATTTAGGTGTCTTCTAAATGGTTCATGGAGCCCTCTCACATTCCATGATAAAACATGGTTTGTTGAGGTTTAGACATGTTAAGAACAGGACCACAAGAGAAACAGACCAAGCCTCATTTCTACATTACAGCAAAGAGTTCATTGTGGGAGCAGGTTTTCGAGAGGTTTGTGTGGAATACATTTTACATTTACTGAGTAGTGCAGTTTGACCACATAATCAGAGATGATTGTAAGCCTAAACATTTGGATTCTATGAGCCCTCTAGAATTTAAATTGATGTGACTGATTTTAAAGTGCTGAGTGTCATTGCCAAAAGTTTGGCATAGTGCCTTGGAACCCCCATTTGTTCAGGGATATCAGGAAACCGTTCTTGGTATAGTAGTAGTAACTGTACACTACAGTGGCTGATGGAATAAATTATAATATGATGGATGTTGGTCGAGTGAATTACAGTGACTGATAAAATAATGCTTTAGGTGTTATAGACTGAATGATAGTACAGTAGAAAAGGTAAATTACAATGCTTGCTAGAAAAGTGAATAATGTAAAAAAGTTGATGGATCAGTAGGCAAAGTAATTAGAATTACTTAACAGAACAATCAGTAAGTGAGTTTGTTGCCGGGTAGCAGTGTGCAAAGTTGGCAGCTACAGTAATACCCAACTGCCACTGCCAAAACTGTTCTTAGATCTGCAAGCCAAATATTGACTATGCATGCAGGTGCCACCAGCATTTTCTCTTTGAAGAACAACAGCAACTACTAGCTGGGAGAAGCCAATACAGCCAGGAAGATTTAGGGCTAGATGGGCTTTTGTTTGCATTAGAAATGCATCCACATACAAGTCTATGAAAAAGTCAGGCCTGGAGCATGTGAAGCGAGGGGGCTTGGTGGAAAACTGCATGACTGGGCGGACGGAGCAGACAGGATAGGGATAAAAAGTTCTAAGTGATTAGGAGGTCACTTTGTGGACTGGTAAGGGGGTGAAGGTGAGGGAGGGGCTAGGGGGATAAAGAATTAGGAAGAAAGAGGGTAAGGTCACATAATTGTACCATGTACAAGAGAAAGCTTTTATGATAGTACAAGGGGGGAATTGCTTATGGGACAGTGGGGGGTACAATTATCAGTGGGGTTGGAGACCCATCTCTGGTGTAGAGTCTCCTGATTGGTAAAAAAAAAGGAGGTTAATTTGGATTATATGGTGATAGTCTGCATTTAGGTACTGATATTCCCAAGCTGGGTGAATAGGCTGCTTGGGAGCAATCAAATCAGGTTGGTGCAGGCTACAAATGGTTGTGGAGCCTTCGCGGACCGGCAACTAGACAAGATTTGGGGGATAGTGTTGGATAGTAATTTGGGATTGCTATTTTGTTTTAATATATTGTGCTTTTGGTTGAAATTGTTATTTAAGAATAATATTAATATTTTATAAAAGGCTTGCAGGCCAAAAGAATTTGGTGTCTTTAATAAATAGGAAATTGGTGGAGGGTTGGTCATATTAAGGTCTGCAAGTCATGCCAAAGCAGCTTAAAACAGGTCAAATGTACCAGCCCTAAATTCTGAATTATCTCAAAAGCATCTCCCCAAATGCAAGGTCATTGTCACAGCTCAGAGCCCATTAACAGAGACCATTGAGCAAGCTTTTCCACCTTATATATAAAGGTGTCCATACATATGGTAAGCATCTTGTGTTCTGAAAATCAAAGGGATTAAAGAACAGTTACAGGTATCTGTTTGCCAATGCACAGTAGCAGGGTGAGCTGTCAGTGGCCCCTCAGACAGGGGGTAGTGAGTGATGACTACTCATAAAGGCCAAGCTGAATAATATCTGATGATGGAACATTAGAGCTGCATATTGATACAATGAGTACCAGAGTGAAAGTGAACCTGGGAGTTCCTGAGGTGGTCAGTGACTCAGTGATATTTTTGGAAGCGGTGACTGTGTGATTGCACAGGATGGTACATCAGCTCCCTACGTAGGCGTTCGAAAGTTGCCTTGATCCTCTGTAGAGTGGTCAATCCTGGTTTCTCCCAGTGGTACAGCCTAGACCTTTGTTTAGGAAATGTGGCTGATAAGACCCTGTTTCTCCTCCTGGCTATGTTTGAGTTAGTCCAAACTCATAGCATCCTCAGATTTTTTCTTATACGCCTCGATAAATGAACCATATGCCGGCCATTAATCATCTTATGACAAATAACTGACCCAAGTTCTTTGTACAAAACATTGACATGTTTATTTAACTGTCATCCCTACAAAGTGCTGTTACTATCTATGGGAGGGGGATTGGCAGTGATCATAGGAGGTGTTCGCCTCATATTTCCCTGCATCCCCCTGTCACATCGCCCCTTCCTGTAATTATAGCTTGTGCTCCACCTGATAGAAAACAGATGTGAGAGGAAAACTTCTCTGTATCATGGAAAGTGCAGAGTCATGAATGATGGCATTTACCAGTGCCCACCCCCACCCCCATTAACTACTATACCGTGACAGCCCAGCAACAGTACAGGCACAACCACACCATGACATGTATACACAAGGACAAGAACTTTAGGGCCACCATTATCTTCTCCCTGACCATAGATCAGGATGGCCAACTATCTCCTGCTGGCAGGAACATCCTGTATTTTTATAAGAATCTTCTTTTCCCTTTAGTTTCCTAAGCATGCAATCCCCATTTAATGACCACCATCAGCTGTGAATTTTGTTCAGGAATCTTCTACAGAATTCCTTTTTTTTTAATTTTTTATAATGAATAATAGTGTTTAAAGTTTTATTCAAAGCAGGTGTAAAAACACAATTATTGGCATTAATGTACAGATTGAAAAAGGAAAAGTGAAAAAGGAAAGCTGCTCCTAGGTGTAACTTTATTTTAACCTTTTGTAATTCCCTGTAACTTTGTAGCTCCAGGAACTTTATGGACTTGGAGAGGGAGGAATGAGAATTGGGACCAGATAGGTGTCATGCATCTCTTTGTGATGACATGGAGAGAAGAGTGGAGAGAAGACCTTATCAAGCAGTTGCTGGTGATTAGGGAGGTAGAAGCTAGTAGACCAAGCTTTGTTGCTTAAT